>NC_054702.1:79769537-80071628 GCF_016097555.1 Gigantopelta aegis | reverse complement strand
AACATAAGAATCACAAGTTGTGGATTTTCTACTTTGGGGAGATTTTTCATTTTCAAAGCTTGAAGATGCCTGAAAGTAAAATTAATTTGAATAATTAAAACTACTGTTGCAGTCAATTAACAGACTTGTGTGTATGTCCAACCCCTCCCCTCCATACACAAGCAATTTTTTTTTTAAATACATTTTCCGGGGAAGCATGTCTCAACCCACCTTATAAACTTCGCTCATCAGTCTAGACACACCCCTTGCTAAAATTCTTGCACACGCCCCTAATTACCTTTCAGCATCATTTGTTCTGTAGGTAATAATGGACACTTGTCTAACTGTGATGATAAATTTAACTTGCACTGAAATGATGTCATACAAATTGGATTGATCACCTTTGATGGACTTCGGTCCCACAAGTGAGGCAGGGTCTAGTTCTCTCGGTAGTGGAAAAATGTACTTGCTTTCCTTTGAAGACTATATGTCAAAATTACTAAATGTTTAACATTTAATAGCCACTTAATATTTAATCAATATGCTATAGGTAGTACTAAACCAAATAATTTCAGGCTGGGTCAAAGTTCGAGATGCACCAAACTTTTGATAGAGAAGTTAACACCACAAGTCCTGTGATTGGTTATAAATGTGTGTTGTGTTGTAAAAAAAATTTAGATTCATCTGGGCTAAAAATGGATGCAATTTTATTTCATCTAGTACCACTGTGTCAAGTAGCCTTGTGCTTGGAACATGTATGGGGTACCTGTAAAAAACAAGTACTCAAATTTGTGCGAAAATAGGGGTGTTGTAAAAACATCTGGTTTTACCGAAAATGAGTCATGAAAGGTACCATTTTCTGCAGTTAATACTTTGAGGTAGAGATTGTAGTACTGATATTTATGGGTCATAGTTTGGTTGATATATTGCATATAGTGTTTTTAAATACAAATGTTAACATGGTATAGTCATACCTTTAGTGATGTCATTAAACAAAACAAATCTTGTACATCAAAGGCCTGTATATGTACTGTCCTGTCTATGGAAAAGTACATATAAAACATCCCTTGCTGCTTTATAAATAGGAGTAGCCTATATCGTAACAACATGTTTTCTCTCTTATGAAATGTCGAAATAACCACATGTTAAGACACCAAACAGCAGAAATTTTAAATGTGCTGAGGTGTGATTAAAGATATAAGAGTGACTTCAGCTAACTTCAGTGACATACTTCAGGTGGTGCAGACAGGCTATGCCTCGTTCTGTTATCTGTGGGCAATCACTGATGTCGAGAAACTCCAGTGTATCTGCAAACTGGTGAAAACAGGCCAGGCACCAGTCATCCATGTTGACACAGTTGCTGACATTTAAGTATCGTAGGTTTTCTAAGTCAACTGAAAAAAAAAGAGAAACATTAGTTGAGCTAAACATTATTTAAGGATTTGACAGTTAACTCTGAATGATTAAAGGTGTTTTAAATTAATTTTTGTTGCCGTAAGTCTTAACTTGAGGTGTGTGCCCAGGACAGCCTGCTTGAACTTTAATTGGATATAAGCACAAAAATAAACTGAATGTATGTATGAAAAAAATTATTAAAATAATGGAATATATATTTCTTTTTAAGAATTAAAACATTAATTTACAAATTTAATTAATTTGTAAATGTTTTAACATGCATTAATATCTATAAAATTAAGGCATCCATGAGTGTCGCCATATAAATTCATGGTGGGCAGGACATTTATTTCTGTGGAATTCTTGTTATACATGTATATTGTAAAATTTATCTATTAAGTAAGTCACTGAAAGTTAAAACTGCTGTATAAAAGAAAAAATATGGTCTGTGCTTATAAAAGTTTGTCTACACTCAATTTTTTTCAGTTGTGTCATATATATGCACTTTGTATATTTTGCCAAGACATTAAAGTTGCAAGATATTATTAGAGACTTGAGTGTAGACTGAAAAATGTTAGTCTTGCAGGGCTAGCTCTGGCACTCGCCAATAACACTGGGCAAATTTAATTTCATGAAATAATTGATATTTTGGTGAAATATTTTTCTGACCTAGAGCTAGCCTTGATTAAGGCATAGTGCCAGAAGTGAGAATATGCTGTTATAAATAGTAATTTTTCATGAAATCATTGCATCTTAAACCATGCAAACCTTTTAATTTTAAAGAAACATTAACTAACTTACCAAAATTTTCAAACCCTGCAGACATCAGTTTTGTACCTGATGCATCCACTGCTTCCAGTTCCATACCATCAACTCTTCTGTTAGGAAGATTGTACCTCCCAGCTTTATTCAGACGAAACCAAGAATCATGGCCAACAAATTTTACAGCACCTTTCCTTTTAACAATGAAATGAGCTGTTGCCAAATCAGGACCAAGAATTTTGTGACGTTCTGGACGATATCTGTAAAATGCAATGCAGTAAACAGTTCCGTCACTTTTTGTATAAACGGTAATTGAAAGAAAATGCAACAAAACAGCAACACGGCAAAGCATCTTGTGAGGAAAAAGAAGAGGAAATGATAAATATCTTAAAGACACGGACTCTAGTTTCAGCCTGTGAAAATGGTCACTTAAGTTTAATTAATCTACAAACCTGCAACATAGCTGGCTAAAGTTAAAACAGAGGGAAGCTAACGTCTGTGATGTTTAAACAGGGACATGCTGTCTAAAATAACTAGAGCTCGTCTCAATAACTATTACTTCTCAGACAAACGTGCATTTTCAGAATTACGAAAAAAAAAGCATTTTGGGGCATTACAAAAACCTGGATACTTTAATTGTCAGGATGCATATAATTTCCATTAATGCTTGATACATATACCGTGGCAAAGGTTATATATATGTGACGCTCATCAAGTACCACTACATCTTCCACATAAAGTAATCATACTTTTGATCCTCTCTATCCAGTTGAAAGCTTGTTACTCTTAATTTCTGTCGAATTGCTGGCAAACTTAGATCCTGCTGTAGCCAACAAAGAAAATCACGAGGTACTCCTTCCTTTTTGTCGTATGAAGCAATTAAAGACTGTCTTGCTACCACTTTGAGCAAAACACTTCTGGGTTGCAAAAGTTTCTACAAATAAAATTTAAAATGATTAGCATTTAGAATTGTACATTTGTCAAAACAGGCTATGGACAAGAGAAGTACATGAAACAAACTGATATTCAAATATAGGCTACGACCAATGACAGGTCTCAGAAGTACATGAAATAAACTGATATTCAAATATAGGCTACGACCAATGACAGGTCTCTGAGAATTGAATATTTCCATTTATGGGTTACACAAAAACAAATTCAGGTAACCCATTTCGTTTTTATGTAACCCATCATGATCATGTAAATGATGTCATAAATTCAATACGCGAACTTATCCGCAAACTACACTTACCCTCTATACCCTGCATGGTACAGGGCTAGAGGGGACTGTGTGTAATACTTCGGCAATCGTCAATGACCAAATGGTAGCCAGCTACTGTGTCTAAAATACAAATTTATTCCTGAATCTGATGCCACACAGCTTTAGTTTGATTATTCTTGAGTCCAGTCATGATATTAAACTTACATGTTGTTAACCAGTACCAATATGTCACGTGGGCACACACTTTGCTCTAAGTCACCACATGAAAGTACAGCGCAGGTTCATTTCACATAGAGACGTCAGGTTTCTTCGTGTAATGTTGGTTCAAACATTTTCAGATATGGACCCATGTCAGACGTGCCCCCTGGTGGCCAAGGAGGATCTACAAATGTCCCCACACCCCCTTCTAATGGGACAGCTAATAAAAATATTGTGCAGCCTTGGTTAAAAACATGAAACTTGGCACATATATACCATGACCCATTATAAACATTTTGAGATTTGGATCTAAATTAGGAGTGCCTCCTGGTGGCCAGGCAGGATCTACAAAAATCCCCCACCCCTGTTTAGTGGGGCGGGTAACAAAAAATGATGTACTTTGGCAAAAAGCATGGAAGTTGGCACTGCTGACGTGGGTCCATATCTGAAAACACTTGTGATTAAAAAAATTGTATCGTTTTCAAAATATGGATTTTAAGTGAAATTACAGTAAGATATGTTATATTTATTGTGTACGAACCCAAAACAAGGGTGCAAAAAGTGACTGTTGTCAACAATACCACATTTACTTTGAGTACGTAATTTAAATTTAACTATAGTATGATACCATGGATAGAGCCTCTGCCAGAAAGCACACACAATGTGTCTAATGGGCACACGCCATGCAAAATGTCACAAGAAAAAGTACAGCGCAGGTTTGTTTTGCATAGGAGTGTCGGGGTTTCTTACTTGGTACTGGTTAAAAACATTAAGTTTAATGTCATGACTGGACTCTAAGAATAATCAAACTAAAGCTCTGTGGCATCAGATTTAGGAATTTTTATTTATTTTAGACACAGTAGCTTGCAACCATTTGGTTGTGGAGTTTTGCCAAAGCATTACATACTTTCCTCTAGCCTTACCCCATACATGTATATCAATATTAATAAGGGGAAGGGCTGGAAGTGACTTGAGTTAAGGAAGACTTGTAGTGCCACACACTGTCACCAGTCCATTGCAGTGTTTCTTTGGTTGAAAACCACATGCTCATTGGCGATAGTTATGTACAACATTTATCTGTAATACTACAAAAATACATTGAAATAATTGTGTACAAAAGACAGAACTCATTTTAATAGCTAATTTTTATTTTATTCAGTGGCAAAGTCTGAAATTAAAGAGACCGCCATTAGTTATTGAAAAACAGTGGTGTTGTCATCATAACAAGTGTCTATTTTTGAAGACATACCAAACCCCACACTGCTTCTTTTTCTTTTTTTTGCAGGAGCGAACTGATAATTCATTGGGGGCGAACTGGTAATATCTTGGGGGCGAACTGGCATATATATTTTGGGGGCAAATTAATATGGGGGTGAACTGACTGGGGCGAACTTGCTTGGGGAAGAAACGTACCATATACTTGAGGCAAATGAATGGTCCTTTCTGGCATTGAAAAAACATTTGGGGCTATTTTAATGATAATTTAGTGGAAATATATATCAGGTATTAATACTCAAAATCAGGCTTAAATTTTAAAACATTTCACAGTGCCAATTTGTTTAGGTCTTCTGTCAATTACTGCTATTTAAACAGGTATTTCCCCTTAATAAAAAAAAAGTTGTTGTTGTTGAAAATAGTTATTTAAAACATATTCCATCAGTACAGCAAAAAATCGTTAACATTCTTGTCATATTTAGAAAGTGTCAGCGGTTCATATTAAACATTTAGCAAAAGGTCATAGCTCAATATCAAATTATAATTTTCTTATTATTACCCTTTCTAAAAACAGCCAATACAACAATATAAAACTTTATTGTCACTAAATTCAATCAGTTTATACCGTCATAGAGTACTACTTGAACAACGTCATGAAAATAAAGCAAAATATCATTGACAAACCTGAACATTTTGCAAGAAGGCTGCCATCTTGGAATCGCATAGGTCTATATAAAATTGTTTTGGTGCCGTAGGACTCTATAAATATAGTCAATTAATTTTTTAATAATATCAATAAGCTAATTAACTATTGATAAGAATCGTCGCTAACAAAAGATGCCTGTTTATACATTTATTGACATAAACATTGATTAATGTTGTAAGCAAATTGATTGAACTTTCTATTTTGTTACGCTGTGGGTTGTGTTTGATAATTACCTGTGTATTTGTCAAATGGGCCTTTTCAATGTATGTTATTTGTTGTGGTTTAGTATTTATAACATGTCAAGATATGTAGTTGAAATAACTGTATGATCCATCTGATTATTACACACCAATTAGGGTGAAGGTCATCCATGTCTAAATTGTACATAAATTAATGTAACTGGTGTAATTTGTTTTGCAAGTCACCAACTTGACCAACTCACCAAGTGACATAGTTCATCAAGATAAACGTCTCCGGCACGATATTTATTATTGTGATGTTTATTGCTGTGCAGTAACGTTTATCCATTGGATCGAATTTTCCATTTGCAATCACGATTTAATAAAATCAGGCATATGTGCTTTATTTAAGAGCCTCAACACGTACAACAACATATTTTAATAAATTTTAGACAAAAATATTAAGTACAATACCTTTGGTAACCTTTCCAGGATTAGATGTTTGAAGATGACACATTTAAACATTTGAAAGCTATTTTTATCCTGGCACATCGAAAATGCGGAATGAAAAATTTGCGGAACGAGAATTATTCGTATCAAGCATTTTACGTACACCCAGTAAAAAGAAATATTGCGGAACTGAATGGAATTGATTATTAAATTTATTTATTTTGTTATTTTTGTTTCTACATATGTGCTTTGTGTGGGTTGCATTATATGCATTGTTAATAATATTATCACATTAAAGTTTTGGGGTGTATTATTCTTTTTTATTATTATTAAAAAAAATAATGATTGTTAGTACAGGTCATTACTTATTTTAAGGCCTTCATTTATTTACTTTTTCCAAAATTATTATTTCCTTTAGTAATTGTTTTTAAATATTATTATTACAGGCCATTGCTTACATGTGTTTCAAAGGTTTTTCTCCTATTTTTTCTCTTCTTTTTGGTTTTAATTTCATTTCTTTTTTTTAGCTATAATTACTGGTCATTAGTTATTTTAGGGGTTTTATTCAGTTAAAAAAACAACAAACAAACAAAATTATATATATTTATATATATATATATATATATATATATATATATATATATATATAAATCTAGACACACAAAGAATGGGGAAACAGACAATTTGAAAGTTAAAACTGGCAGTTGAAAACAATTTATACATGTAAATCTAACATGTTATAATGATTGTCAGCTCCATGTAATTTATTCCTTGAAACATATTCATGTAACTACTTTCAAAACTTGTACTATAAGTTGTATGTAGTTACATTACAAATCTCCACAGCAATGTACTTAAATAAAGTACTGAAAAAGTATGTTCAACTACATAATTATCAAGCATTAAGTCTCAAATGTTAACCATAACATTTAGAAATTAACATAAATGCATGAACATGTTAACAGTAAACTTACCTGAAGTAATCCTGGTACCAACAAAAGAACAGGAATGATACACATCCATCCCACTACTTGCATGTTATTGTCAAGTGCACACCAGTGTGCAGACAGGTACAAGGCAGTCATTACAAGCAGCAGTTGTCATTAATTACTAAACATATTCATATGGTTGCAAGGCACATTTAATGTTCAAACGGTTAAGTAGAAATCAGAGTACACATCGGTTTAGCCAATGTGCAGACAGGTACAAGGCAGTCACCACAAGCAGCAGTTGTCATCAAGTCACAGTTATGCATTAATTACTAAACATGTTCTAACAAACAAATGCGTGATATCTTGCCACCCCGTTTCATCCCTCTATGTCTGTCTCCCCCACCCCCTTCTGTTTTGTGTGTATATAAGTGTGTGTGTGTGTGTGTGTGTAACGGAAACATTTATAAATGAAAAAAAAAACATTTTATTTAGTTAATAATAAAATTAATTAATTAATTTATTTATTATCATTATTATTCAATCAATAATTTATTTATTATGTTATTTATTTATTATTATTACTAACATTATTCAGTAATTTATTATTATATTATTATTTATTAAGTATTAATTAATTAATTTTGTATTATATTATTTAATTGTTATTATTAATTTATTATCAATTAATTGATTTAAAAAAAATATTATTCATTAATTAAGTTTATTTATGTATTATTATTAAACGTGATATTCCATTAAATATCGTGGAATAAACTCGTGAACCCGATACGAATAATAATAAAAATAATCCGATTCCGCCAACAGTTTTCAATCACATTTTAAATATGCTCGCAATGGCCGGCGGGAATATTCGAGATTTTGTTCGTAACTGAAAATTGGATTAATGCAGGATTACTGTTTGGACAAACTGTCTATTTATGCGTAAAACGTGACTCGGGCAGTTTTCTTTATACAGTAAGTGTTTATATTTATTGGTACATCTCATATTTCGCCACGAAATAATTAATTCCATGGTTGTATCGATTCCGCCTGAAATCTGAGCGGAAACTGCACGCTTGTTTTTGCTGTTCAAGTTGTAAACATCGGGTCCAATAAATGTCAACATGTTAAAAAACGGACCGTAGATGTTTACCTTGGTGAACTACAAGTGACAGTGTCTATTTTCCCTCCTTTTTTGTTCTAGCTCATTGTTAGGTGATAAATAGGCCTAACTATAAATTAATAACTTGTTAATGTAAAAATTGTAATGTGCTGCAATAATACAATAGCTGTGAATGTTCTAAGAATTGTATAAAAATACAAAAGATAAAGCATCTATAATTCTTTTCCATTAAACTTTGAAGTATCATGGTATCTGTAAAGTGAGTTTTGCCAGCTCAGACGCAATGACAATCATGTGACTTCAACAATTAAGTTTTACACTGTGTTTTAATCATATATTATTTTTAAACTTGTATATTTGTTATATACGGTATTTATTACCATTGCCTGACACCCAATGGCCAATTTGTTTTTCGTGCTGGGGTGTCATTAAACATCCATCCATCCATCCATCAATAATTAAGCTTAGATAGCAGTACAGTTGAGAACATAAAAAAAATTGTTTTTAAAATAAAGTTTTCTATCAAATGGCAGTCTTTGTAAATCATAGAAAAAAGGTATTAAGAAATGGGCCATGTTTATGAGTGGGTCAAGTTCAATCTTGCTTTCCGTGCTCATTTTAACTTTATTTTTACGAATATTTCTGTGAATGTGACAGACATTTGTTACTTTCACCATGAAAAAGATAATGACATCAGAAATCTTCAAATGTACATACTCTTGCGCACAATGACACAAGAACCAAAACAGGTCATCGAATGATGCATAATGACTGAAACATTTAACCAGTCACCTTCTGTAGACTTTTTAATAAAATAAAAAAATATTCTGTTTTTAAATAAAATTATTTTATTGAAATGGGCATGAACCATAGTTCAGTATATAATCTTTACATTTAAAAACAGAAAATAATAAATATTTTTAGTATTGAGCTGCATTTATGCAACTTTAACATATCTCCTTTAATGAAATAAAGGATATTAATTAGGTTTGTGTTTGTATTTTCAGATATATAACTATTGTCTTGGGACTAAAGGAAATTTGATTTCTCATAATGTCAAAATTACAAAGAGATTTCTGTGGGGTTACCTGAATTCAGTATTTAACAGGTAAGTTTTTGGTGGTGGTTTCTTTTGTTTGAGGTTTCTTGGGGTTCTTTTTTATTTTAGTTTGAGGTGCCTTCTGTAAGAAGCACCAAATTCATAATAGTTTACTGAGTGGATACCCAAACTTGTTTTTCCAAAGAACAGATAATAATTTACGGGTACATAATAAAAACATAACAGATTATGGTTTGAAATTTGACACTGGATTTCTTGCACTTTGACAGTTTTAAACAGCAATTCTCTTTCTATCATTTACTGTATATAAAATTAAAATATATATACTACTACTAGTATTCATTATTGTTCAAGATTTTAGGGTACATAATTTTACGATTATGATGTAATTGTTTTGGATATTTAAGAAATTCTGGATTTTAGTATAACCTGAAAACTTGTTGTTATGGTTTGCTGATGAATAGCTCAAATTAACCAGCTTCTTTGTCCAGTTGTACCTTCTTTTTTTTCTTGCCCACTGGACTGAATTAGCCAGCTTTTGAACAGTGCTAGAAAAATCTTTCTAGCAACCCAGTGCTAGATAAATCTGTCTAGCACCCCAGTGTTGAACAATTTTTACATACATAACTCATGCTTTACGAGGATTGACGTCATTACTCGTGATTTTCAGAATTCTGTTTGCCATTTCACATTGTATCAATGTTTTAAAAATATTTAAACAAATTAATATTTTCAACTTTATATTTATTGGTAAGTTGTTACATTTTTATGTCGTTGCATAAGGTGGACTATATTTTTCTGCATATGATTAAATGTAGGATTGTACGTGAAATGTTTACAAATCATTCTACAATAAACAAATCCTAGCTTACGAAATTAATGTATTGTCACTGTATTTAAATGGGCAAGAAAAGAATCAGTCACCGTTGTGAGGTATCGATATGGCAATTCCAACCCTCGGGACAAAATGTTTTTGTTAGGTCTCAGTAAACCTCAGCCCTCACAAAAAAACATTTTGTCCCTCAAGTTGGAATTGCCGTATCTATACCTCACAATGGTGATAGATGCTATTAATCTCTAATGCAGGGCTATCTCTTGGTAATAGAACATTTTGTCAAATCATCTGTTTAAACTTCAAAAATTGCAAAAACCCAGGTAATTTCTAATAAAATAACAATTACCACAAGAAATTTATTCACCAAATTAAAATAAATTTTTAAAATTTCGTATTTGGCGATCTTGGTGAGTGTTAGAGCTAGCCTTGCTAATGTATGGTTAGCCGATTTAAAGTCTAAGGGAAGAGGCTCAGGGGTGTCAATAATTTGTTCAGTGTTGTTGGAAAAGATACAAGAAGTTTGGGTGGGGGCTGTACAATCTCTAGTTTTCGGCACATGCCAGATTTATATCTTTAAAAAACAATTCCTAAAGGCAACTCGGCTTTCATTACACACTTACATTTTACTTAATTTATTAATTCTGATACTGTTGGCCATACATTTTTACATTGCTTCATTGTATTTTTGAAATGTTTAGAGTTGACGAAGATCGTCTGAAACAAGTTGGTCCTGACCGAGCATGTGCCGAGTGGCTGCTTCGTTGTGGGGCCAGCATCAAGTGGAAAGGACTGAATCACTTTGAGAAAGATTATAACTCTTTACCAGGCAGCAACTTTGACAAGTACAAAATAGAAGAGATTGATGCATCAAAGTCGGCAGTCATGGGGATCGGATTTCCACATCTCAGTATAATTGTTTATCGCTTTATAACCGTTTCCTTAAGCCGCTTTTTCATTATGCAATTTGTCGCACCAACTTGTCATTTACAATTTGTCGTAGCAACTCTAATCATATGTGTTTAAGACTAATGTCGTTCCGATTTAGGTGTTCTTACAGTACGATTCAATCACATGCGAGAACGCTCCTTTAACAGATCTGGAGGGTGGGTCTAAGTTGACGAGTTTCACCATTTACAGTTTAGTAATTAAAAAAAATCCAAGCAAGTAAAATGGAATTTAAGTTGCATGATACTTTTGAGAGAAGCAAATCTAAATTGCATCTATTTAAACATTATATTGCTACAAAGTTATGCTTTGTTGCATTGAATGTCAGATCATTTTAAAACATTTACAAAATGTTCATTATGTTTGAAAGTAGAATGCTGTTTGAGATAAGTAGGTGGTAGAGAACATTTTGTTAAGTATCTCATCGTGATTCGCATACAAAATTTTAGAAGTCACTACACACTTTTTGATCATTAAATAGTTGTTGCTAATCAGTTTTCAATTGACTAGAAGTGTTGCTAATGTGTATGATTGTAAACATGAAACCCCTGCGCGTGCTGTAACCTCACCGTGGTGCAGGGGTGTAACATTCTCTTTGAGAATGGCCAATACAATACAAATTGAAATTTTGAGTAAAAGTCTGTATCTTTCTGTGATATTGGTCTTTTGGCACAGTTCTTTACACTGTTTTTAGTTAAATCTTGAATTTTTATATTAATGTTGATCATCATCTTATTTTTTGCATTACCATAGTTTGACACATTGTATTTTTCGTGCTGGGGTGTCGTTAAACATTCATTCATTCATGTAAACATGAAAAGTAGGTGTCGGTGGCAGCTGCTGTAGCCACTGAAAATCACTGTCGCCTAGTAACGAACTGAAAATCACTGTTTGTCGCCTAGTAACAAACTGAAAATCACTGTTTGTCGCCTAGTAACGAACAAAAAATCACTGTTTGTCACTTACTAAAAATCACTGTTTGTCGCCTAGTAACGAACTGAAAATCACTGTTTGTCACTTAGTAATGAACTGAAAATCACTGTTTGTCGCCTAGTAACGAACTGAAAATCACTGTCGCCTAGTAACAAACAGAAAATCGCTGTTTGTCGCCTAGTAATGAACACTCAGCTTGAACAGAAGTGGGGTTTTTTTTTTTAAAACCATTCCATTTAGAAATAATGATCAGGCCCATGGATAAGAGTTGATCATGATCCAGACTGTGTATAAACCTGCAATTACAAATGTAAATATATAAAATATCTTCAAATTTACTGTGATTTTTAATGCAATAATAATTATGATAATGTGTTTTTATCTTATTTTGTAGATGGACTAAAACATGTAAGAAAAATCATCTTGCATGACTGTAACTATTTATATGATGATGCCTTGTCTTATCTGCCGCTGGTGAAGGAAACGCTAAACAGTTTGCAAATCAGTAGCTGTGGTGACATCAGTGATGAAGGGCTTGCTCATGTTTGCCAGCTTAGGTTAGTGTACTTTTGCCAGTCTAATCCAATCTGTTAACCTGTGCTAAACAGAACATTCAACCACAGTCTTCAGGTACACACATTATTGGAATGTTGGAAATGACTTGCAGAGCTATTTAATTGGAAGAGATATAGTGAAACCTCTGTAAACCAGAATTTTATCAAAACCTGACGGTCCGTCTTTAAAAATCGGTACAGAATATAACCTCTATACTGGAAAATCAACCTTTTTACTATATTCAGTTTAGAAAGGTTTCACTGTAGTAATTTAGTATGATTGTTAATTATTAGAAACAAAAATGTTTGGTTATTTTTGTGTAATCCAAGTACAGTTGATAAGACGGTAAAAACCAATTATAACAAATTATTGTTGAGGAAATTTCAATTGATTTACAACACTACTGGCACTTTCTTCACAGACACGGTGACACCTCTGCATTTACATTATTTCTCAATACTAGTTTCTGAACATAATGATGTTTGTTGCCTTGTCTTAATTTAGGAAGGGCCTAAGAGCCCTCTATTTTTGGTCAAGTATTTTATTTTGCATTTGTATATGGTGAGGAGTCTTGTTTATCAACACAATTAGATTCACATTTCTTTGCATAAAAACTCCAGAAAATTATTTTGACTTTCAAAGGTAAGTACAATCATTAAGTCGGCCCAAGTGCAAAGTACACTCAGGGGGAAAAAAAATGAGGCAGTTATAAAATCCAGTTCCAGATAAATCCTGACAGAATTATCCACGTTTATTTGGAACTGGATTTGATCTGATTTTGCTGATTTTTTTCGAGTGTGCTTCACTCTTGGGCTAACAACGATTTTACCCATAGTACTTAGTTTTACTTGCTGGGTTAGACTGATATTATCCACACTATTGTCATTGGATGAGACTTTGAGATTGTACGTTACAATAATTTTATGGGACACCCTATTAAAAAATACTACATTTTTTTTATATATAAGTGGACTCTGTCGAAACTGACATCTGCATAATTTGGCTATCTAATCCAGTACAATCTCAGTCTCAGCTAACATCACTCTAACCCAGCATTTTGCATATCTCATCAGTCCCTCTTCAATCCCGTTTAGATGGAGACTGTACGTTTGTTCGACTGAAGGTCCATTTAGTGATTGAATTCTCTGTTATTTTTTCCAGTAATCTGAAGGTTCTTCTGATGTACGATTTACCAGAAGTAAGGAATAAATCCACAGTTTTGAAAAAACTTCAGGGAAGTCTTCCAAAATGTAACATTGACTACTTTGATGCCACGAGAGAGAAGTAAAAAGACACTTTTCAAAAGTGTTTTGTGAATGTGAATGAGTGAAACTTTGATGATTTTTTAAAATATGCATACATTGTGTATGTGTATATAAACTGCAATAAATTCAGCTATATAATTTGCTCTTGATTTGGTGTTAGTTATTCAATATAGTATTCTTAATACAGATGTGTATGCAATGGGGGGTGGGGGGTTGGAGTTGAAAGCTTCTGCTCCAAAAAAAAAAAAATTCAGGGGAACGTGACTCGACTCCCCCTAAAAACTTTGCTTGCGGTTTAGACTCCTCTAAACCATTTCCTGCACACACGTTTGTAATACAAAGGTGAAACATATTGTATAAATTACAATGTTAGAAGATGGATGTGGGAATTAATTAATTAGTTTATGAACAGCCAGCACAAAAATACACATCAGCTATTGGATGTCAAACTAAGGTAAGTATACATGTACATGTATGTCTATGGGAAAGGGAAACCTAACAACCTGCTGAATATAGTACAGCTGCCTCGGCTAATTTTTTCATTGATTCCTGCACTTTTGAGTACAAGTGGCAAACTTGGCAAACATGTCCTTTGTTCTATTCTGAACAATTCTGGATATGGATCCAGGTCAGCAGCCACCTCTGAAGACCGTGGCAGCCATTTTTCAAAATGGCCACCAATCTCAAATTCTAACCCTAATTTACATCTAAATTAAGCCAGATAGGTGTAATATTTGTTTTGAACAGTTAAAAGAAGTCTTATGTGGCCTTTCTGTTGGTGACTTTGAATTGACTTAGGTCAATTTTCAAGTTCATACTTTTCAAAATGGCCACTGGTCGAATGATATTTATGTGTAAAGTTAGTGACTCGGGAATTATACTCAACATGACAAGACCCTGAAATAACTTCGAGGTACTTTTTAAGGTCCCATGACTATTAATTTCTGTAGTTTAGCAATTTACCAAAACTCTCAAGAAAGTACCTTGTTACTCCCACAATTGGTCCAAATAGCTGACATGGCTACTACACTGGTAAAGAAGTACTAGTGGTTGGATAACCTGAGGTGTCAGGTAGACAAATCTGAGCTGGACATTCTATGTGGGTAACCATGCTTCTAAATAAATACCGTTCATGAATATGCCCACAGCCCACAACCGTCACTCTCATGCCACTTCGTTGAGTATGCACATTCAGTCGCAACCGTGGCCAAGTTCTAGTGATCACCATGGATCAACCACTATTTGCCCTCGCCAAAACAAAATAGTGGAACTTTCCCAATACCCTTGGAGACTATAATTTCTCATTGTCTGATGGGCTGCAAAACCTCGGGGAATTGGCTAGACGGAAGTGGTTGAACCACTGCAATATGTATTATCGAAATTGCAACGAGTAGCCGACTTATTCATTAAGGTCACACATCTAACGAGCACAAGTCGTGCTTGTGAGGTCATAGCAGCTGCCTTGTTTATTCTTCAAAACCAAGCATGCAACTGGTACACATATATGACACCAGGAGATGAAATTATGGACTTTGCAATTTGGTGAATCAAATTGAAATCATAGCAACCACAGTTCCTGTATTGGTCACTTGTACTTGAACTTTAACTCTGCATATTTAGCTTGATTAGTTCACTACAGGATACATACTATGTTGAGTCTCTAATTGATTATGTTGGTCTTCAGCTTAGGCCACACAAACTACACTAGATGGCTGTCCGTTCATATAAGAGAAATGAGCTCTTTGTCGGTCACCCTGCCAACTGTGTATCGGGGGTTTCTGTCAGGAGGTTTTGTATCCTACAAACCTACTCGTCCATTGTCAGCTATGGTCCTTGATCAGGCATACGAGCAGAGCAATGCCGTAGTAAAAGATGGAGGTAGAGATGTGGGTCTGACAGAAAATCCCTCAACTTTAAGATGGTGGATGGTGGCCAGCCTACATATCCAGAATGAATGAGGATCATACTAGTTCTTCAATTTACAGCAAACAAATCTCGGAAGCACCATGATACAATTCCCAGTGTTCGGGCAAAGAGGTCAACCAGCTCATATCATTAATTGCAACTTGGAGAAACCCTTCAAAGAGAACAGTGGATATCTTCTCACAATCTATACCATGGACATCAAGGATCATATTTTCGAGGTTCTGTGCAGCATGCCCTTGAACCTATAATCATATTACTACCAGCTAGCTTAGAGTAAGTGTATACCCTGCATAAAGCACATGTATACCTTGCTTAAAACACTGCAAAATATCAAAATAAAGAATTTGACCTTGAAAATAACCTTAAGGTCATTTCAAGGTCATGAATGGATCGGCAATATATTACTTCCTATAAGTGTTCAATATATATATGACATCTAGCTGGAATAGTTTAGCTGTTATTTAAGATTAAAGTATTGGATTGGCTGCCATTTTTCAAAATGGCCGATAGCGATTTCGATAAAAAAAATAATAATAATAATTGCATCACTGTGACCATGGAATGGTGGCCCTTGAAGTAACAACAGCATTCCTTAATATTATTTTAGAAAGCGATAGTCTTAAACAGAATTGTTTCCATAAGATAATGTCTCGAAAAACGGAAACATCTAACATTAATGGATACAGTCCTCTTATAAACAGTGTATTGTAGACCCTACATGTGGTTAAATCTTGAGGTTCCTTTCTTAGAAATCATCACTGTATATCCAATGTGCTTGGTTGCCCTAATGTCTATGGAAGCTTGAGACAAAGGCCTTCTGTCTATCGCACGCCTCAATTTTACTTAAAAAGCATGTTTAAGTTAGTACCTTCTAGAAATACACTTTAGTAATTTGTCACAACTCAAAACACTTTAACTAATCAAATTATACCTTGCGTATTTACTTGTCTCAATTACGTAATGCTCTATTGGGCGGGGGAGGTATTACGGGGTGCGTTATAAAACGTGTAGGACAATATAGTTAGGCCTACCTAACGAGTTTTTGTTTTTTGTTTTTTAAAAATTGTCTTGTTTTATTTATAAAGTAAAATGCAGCCAGGCATTAGTTTTTCTCTAGTTTTTATAACAATAAACCAACATAAATACAAACAGAAAATTCAAGGAGATCTGGATGGGGTCGGACTGACGAGCGTTACAAAAGGGTACCTGAGAGAGGATGGTATTGAAAATGCCAAATTTTGCGTTACGTAATTATGAAATTGTTGGATTGTGGAGAGTTTAGCGAATTTGTAGACAAATATAAACTCAAAAGTAAATTTTATATGAATAAAATGTAAAAAAACATTTTGTTTCAAATAATAAACAATTAGTAAAGCTTTGGATATAACATTTTTTAAATGCATAGTGACCATGCTTGCAAGTATAAAGTCAAAAGTAACTTTTAAATGAATACAATCTTGAATGTAAAAAATATTTTATTTCAAACAAGAAACAAAGCTTTGGATAAAAAAAAATGCATAGTGACCAAGTCCCTAAAATTGTTAGTCAAAAGGGAGCTGAATGTATGCATCTACCGGCATGCTACTTTCAGATGCATTCCTAAATAATAATTTCAAATCTGGTGGTTTAGTTTTTGGTTTTTGTCTGAAGGGACACGCCCGTTGGAACCGCGGAGGGGTCTGGTTGTTTTTAGTCCTCTATATAAATACGGTGAATATATGGCTTGTTTCCCCCCACTAGAGGTTGTCTCCGCCCCCACCCCCACCTCAAAATATAGTAGTAGGCTAGTAGTAGTAGTAGTAGTAGTAGTAGTAGTAGTAGGCCTAGCCTAATAGTAGTAGTGAATAGGAGATGGTTATTAATTTACTATATTATAAACTTGTGCACATGTAGGTCTATACGTGTATGAACTGAGATACGGGTGAAGTGGTCTTTTAATACAAGTGGTCGCTTGAGTCCGTGCTTCAAACTACTACATTTGAAACACTACAAACATAAAATCACACTACTACTACCACTAGTACAGATATAGGGGCCGTTCAAATGTTACGTAGGCTAACGCTATGTTTTCCAAATTAGACACCCTCACTCCCCATGTAACGCTCCGTAACGCTGGCCCATACTTCCCCAAAATATTACGTAACGATTAGAGACACCCCCCCCCCCCCACACACACACACACAGACACACTTTTCATTCACAAACAAACCATGCAATGAGTAATATAATTTTAGCATACTGTTTTGCGATTACGATCCATATTGTGTGGGTATGATTAGCTATAATTAAACATTGTCGCAGTGACAGTTTATGAATTCTGTTTTTTAAAAATGTAGTAATAAAATGTGCATAACATAACGCTGCTAATACACTCATTCACCCCTGTGCGTTACATAACGCTGTTAATACACCCACCCACCCCTGTAACGTTACATGTATAACGAAAGTGGCATCTACACCCACCCACTCCCTCGAGCGTTACGTAATATTAGAATTGCCCGCTACCACTATGACCACCACTATTATAAACATGTTTTGATTTTAAATTTGTTGTTTTATTGTGGTTTGGGTTGGGGGGGGGGGTACTTTTTTTGAACTTGAAATTCCCGCTACTTTTATCTTTTGGTAAAACCTCGTTATGTTTACTTGTATTTCAGATGCGTTCAGCAAGACAGAGTAGTGTAGACATTCGCTTCACTGGTTTATCCGCTTCGTGTTAAACTGAATGACCACATCGGGAACCAATCAACTAATTCGCTAACGTTTTTGCATTTATTGGCTTTCTGAACGTACAGTAATCTTCCTTTTAACCACTAGATGGCGCACCAAAAAGAACATTCTAGTTTCGAGAAAGAAAATGTGTTGTGTCTATCTGACCACGCTGACTGCATTTAACTGATTTATGTTTTAAAATATATTCATCAGTTATAGTTAATCTAGATTTTTTTTAAAAAGAAGGTGATATGGCGAAGTGGGGAGAAGGAGACCCACGATGGATTGTAGAGGAAAGGCCTGATGCGGTAAACGTCAATAATTGGCATTGGTAAGTCCAAGACACCAGTCTGAGAGTCAGACAGGAATATTTGCTAAGAGCAAAGGTTCCTCACCTGTTGATTAGAAAGAGTGGGATGTAGGTTAATGATGGAGTGGGGGATACAGCGCGGTCGATCTAGGATCGATCCCCGTCGGATGTCCCATGATTAGGTTATTTCTTCTTCCAGCTGGGCACCACGACTGATACCATCGACGTCCTAAACTAACGTCCTAACGACAAAAACACGAATACGATATTTACGGAAATACTATTCTACATTTTTCAATTACAATAACGTGAAACAAAATAAATTGCAATCAAGTAACGTAAAAAATCAACAATGTGGACGTAAAACAAATCTATTCTATTAAATAAAAGTGAAACACCCTCCGGTAAACATTTCTAACTTTTAAGGCAACTATCCTCCCATAATATGTTTTCGAACAAATAAGCAAATATTGCAGATTGCTGTAATGAATTCTAAATTAAAAGCTAAATAATCTTTCTTACCTGTTCATTAGAATATAATCCACGAAACAGACAGAATTATAGATATTAAACACAATACTGGTTGCAGCAGAAACGTTTTTCCGACATCGTGTCTGGATATACTGTGAGGAAATTATGTCATATGTTTTCGAACACGTGATAGTTTCTATAAATAAACCTTGTTCCGTAGCGGCACAACAAAGTGTATGTATGGTATGCCGATTTGAACACAGTCAACAGACAACAGATAACTTTCCAAAATCTCCGAACTTGGAAAAAAATTAAAACTAGTTAATTTCAACATAAACTTATTTACAAGTGGTAACACAACGTTGTAAATTCATTCTTCATAATTGTTGTGACGGGCACCAAAATTCAGCATGTGTTCGAACAACCTTCACAGGTGTGCAGTATTTTAAGTGAACCCAGTGCTGACATTGTGGATGTGTACACTGAGCCCAGGATACAAAAAACCAATGATACAGAGTTCCTGACTTCATCTGGGGTGAATAAATGACACTGACAACATACTTCGTTGTCATTATCACTCTCTGAATCGGACTCGTTATTAGCAGTGACAGAGTCATTTGGAAATGCCAGATGTGCATGGCACAACACTGGATATTAAGGCAGTTGTGGCTACAAGTGACTTTTTCTTAGATGGGGGGGGGGGGGTGATGCTTCATGGATCTTCATCTTTTAAAGAACATCATCTGTGATGGCTCGACCAGCTACTATAGTACTGAAGATTTACAGATGTTAGAGCCGTTGCATATGCACGACAACCCAGGCGGCAAATGGAATGTAGGTCTACTCCTCGTGTAGCATGTTTGCGAATATATTTGTGTCGCATGTTGCAATAAATCTTTTCAAACGGCCCAAAACAAGCAACATCCATCGGCTGTTGGCGGTGAGAGGTGTGCTGGTAGCACAAACAAAATGATATGTCTCTCTCTTGCCCATTCTCCAAGAGATACAGACACGTGTGATTTGTGGCTGTCGTACTTAATCAGAATAGGTTTCTCAGCAGTGGGGTTGATGCAGTATTTGACAAAGTACTCTGAGAGGTATTTCTTAAAAATGTCACTGTTTGACCATCCCGATGCACTGATGTTCACAGCAGTACCGGGTAAACAACCCTCCAATAACTCTTCTCGCATACGTTGACCCTTGAAAATGAAATACGGTAGGATGGTGTTACCAATAGCATTGCCGCATCCTATCACAGTCGTGGTACTGGATCTAGACAGCGTAACAGCAACTGGGACTTGACCAGTAGAGCCAACAACACACGGTGGTGTGTGGTTTTCCATGAGACCCTTTTCATCAAGGTTGTAAATTCGTTCTGGGTTGTCCTTCAAATTATACTGGTCCAATATTGCTTCTAGACGACTGTAGTAATTGGTGACAGTTTCTTCAGATGTAGCTTTGGCTCTCATAATGTCAAGTGACCGTGGTTTGTAAACTTTTAATGCTGGCTCTTCAAAAAACTGTAAAACCACTGAAGTGAAAATGGCTTATCATTTACCGATTTCTTTCCAAGATAACTTGCAAGATCGGTAGCAATGGTTGTAACATCCTCTCTTGTGTAGCCATATCCATATGCAGCCATGTCTTGGATGTGAGCAACAAGTTTAGCTTCTTCATCCTTAGATAACAAGGTTTGAGGTCCAGATTTGTTACATGACACGTCAATCCTCCCTCTACAGCAGTCATACAGAGTTTTAACTGGGACTGAAAATATTTTGGCAGCCTTACGTATGTCTATTTGATCGTCTATTACAGCAGAATATGCCTTAGACATATTTTCTTGGGTGTATTGACAGTATCTGGATCTCTCAGTGCGAGAAGTAGTCTAAAAAACAAAAAGGAACACTTACCTTTCAAAAAGGAACATTGTAAAGTCTCGCAGACATTAATAAGAATTGGTCTAAACAGGCTTCCATATTTTTCTAAAAGAATCAGATTTATTTCCCTTTACAGTGAATGACGTATTCAATATGGATATAAACAAAGCAGACGGCAGATCGAGTGCAGATATAGCCAATGCAGTAAAGTGCTACGTTTGTATTTACATGATGGTATGTACCCAAAACTTGGACAGTGATTCATTAACATTATTTTTTAATAAATTAATTGCCATACTTACACAAGCAAGTTTTATGCGCAACATTTTTGTGGTGAACGATGCACAACCTCTTGTCAATCTGCGATGTTTGTTGACGTCACACCTTCAGTATGCACGTGGAAAATTGCATATAAATGAGCTGTTCGAAAACATATGATGTTCGAATTTATATGACGGTACGATGAACAAATATATGTTTCTTAATTATGTACAGTTGCCGAACACTTAATTTATAAAAAAATTTAAAGGAAAAATTAAATTTATCAAGCGTTCTGGCCCTGGTTCTCATTTTATCAACACATCGATCACACTTGATGTCAATACTGATAGGCATTACGTTCATACCTGCGAGTAGTTTGTAAAATATAATTTTTTTAATGAATTGATTCTAAATTAACACAATTTATATACTCAAAATTATTTACAACTGTTATGAATGGATTATGAATACTATTCACTACAATAGAGGCACTAAAATGTAGCATATCTTTTGCAGATCGAATATAATAATTGAAAACAAATTCTAACAGGGGTCTTAAATATCGTAAAAATTAAATTCTTTGGCCTTGTTGATCTGGCACGTGTGTGAGGTCATGTGACACGTACTGAAAGTTAATTCATCTTTCTCCATTTTAAGTCAATTTCTACGAGTCATGTGGACCCGATATCGGTAATTTTAAGGAATAAATAAAAATGACTTAGTAATATTAATGGTTTTAGGGGTTTGTAAAGTTTTGTATTTAGATACTGACTTTTCTCAACTTTATTATTTATAAAAATGTTCCTGAACTGTGAAGAAAAACCTCATAAATGAACGACATGCCGATGACAACAAATCGGATGTTGTTTGCGCGAACCGTGCATGAGAAAACAAAGTGAACGGAATTTGAAGCATAACGCAGTTAGGGACGTTGACAATATATCAAAGGTCCATGGTATGTGCTTCCCTGTCTGTGAGATGGTGCATATAAAAGATCCCTTGCTACGAATGTACAAATGTAATAGGTTTCTTCTCTAAGACTACCATCGATCAGGGTTGAAAATTAATATGAAAATCATGGTCACCAGAAGGGCCAGCTGAAAACAAATCTTACTGGCCCTTCTCAAGTTCAACTAGCCCTCCAATTATCACATTGTACTATAAATCAAAACTACAATATACTGTTGAATATTAATCATGTGCTCACCGTATATAGTCTGCGATGAATTGGCATGTAACTTCATAATGAATACAGTTAAAATTCATATAAAAAAATGTTATTAAGTTTTAAACTCATACCAACTCAACATTTTTTGGGAAAAAAAGAGAAAGAAATCCAGTATAAATAAAAAGAATTCTTTACAAATTACCATTAAATTATGATGATTAAATCTCATTTTTAATACAGGGGTGAAAACAAAATGCTAGAACAGCCGAGGTATACTTGCACTGTCTCTGAAGTAAAAACAAATAATGCAGTACAGAGAGAATACAGGTAGAAGTGCGTGTGCTTTAGTATATAAACCTAGTCTCGAGGTGACAGTCCTTTGTGGCAATGCAAGAAGGGGTACAATCTCCAGTATCGGATTTCCCCTGGAAAGGACAAAACATGCACACGTGTGCCTTTAATTTGGATATTGTAAATGCTACAGTATAGGCTACTAATAAAATAAATACCAAAAGAAAAATAAATCTGTTAACAAAAAAACCCAACATTTTACCCCAAAAATATGATGCACTTGGTTACTATATTATATAGCATAACGGTGTACTTGTTTATTACAGTAATATTTTTACAGTTACGTCATTATGTAAGTCTTGGTGTCAAGACTTAGATCTGATATGTTTTTATTTAATGCAAATCGCTTAAATTTAAAACAATATCGACAACAACAATCAGTTAACTGACCTTTGGAATAAGCCCTGGTCTGTAGTAATGGAAAAGATAATTGTTATTTGTATATATGCGCATGCGCTCACGTTAGTGTGAGTTAAAACTTACAAGATATATTTTGATTTTTTCCCAGAATAATGTAAGCTAATTAATTGCCAGACCTTAATATCGATGGTCGCCTAACGGATTACCTTTGTAAAATTGTTAGTCTCCCATAGCCAATAAAGGTCGCCATGGGCAACCGGGTGACTGTTAATTTTTAACCCTGGCGATATCCCAAACTGTGTTCACCTAATGACAAAAACACGAATCTGATATTTACAGAAATACTATTCTTTATTTTTCAACAACGATAATTATGTGAAACAAAATAGATTACAATTGTTTGACGTAAAAAATCAACTGTGTACGTAAAACAAATCCATTCTAGTAAACAAAAATGAAGCACCGTCCAGTAAATGGGAAAGAGTGCAAAGTTTCTAACTCTGTTCAGGTACATGCGTTTGCAAAAAGTATCGTACCGCGCATGTGTGGTTCATCATTTTCAATTTTTAAGGCCACTACATTAAAAAATATATGTTTCTTAACTATGCACAGTTGATGAACACTTTGTTTAATATTTTTTTTAAACGAAAAATTCAGTTTGTCAAGTGTTATGGTCTGGACCGTGTTTACCAACACCCATCGCTAATACTTTGTCAATACTGATAGGCATTACATTAATACCAGTGAATAGTTTGTATAATGTCATATTTTAAATGAATTTGATTCTTAATTAACACAATTTATACACTCGAAATTATTTACAATGTTATGAATGGATTATGAATTCCATTCATTACAGTAGAGGCACAAAAATGTAGCATACTTTTTTCAGATCGAATATAATAATTGAAAACACAACAGGGAGCTTAAAAGTCATAAAAATTAAAATGATTTGGCTTTGTTGATCTGGCACGTGTGAGGTCATGTAATACACACCAAATGTTATTTCACCTTCCTCCATTTTAAGTCAATTTCTACGAGTCCTGTGGTCCCAATATCGGTAATTTTAAGGAATAAACAAAAACGATTTAGTAAAATTAATGGTTTTAGATGTTTGTAAAGTTTTGTATTTAGATACTTAATTGTTTGAACTTTATTGTCAATGAAAATGTTCCTGAACTGTCAAGAAAAACCTCACAGATGAATAACATGCAGACAACAACAAATCGGATGTTGATTGTGCGAACTGTGCATGAGAAAACAAACTGAACAGAGTTGGCAGCAAAATGTAGTTAGGGACATTGACAACATAATATTTCAAAATTACCAAATGTCAATCTAATTAAGACAGCCAGTTGGAGCTCAAAATTAGCATCCACTAATGTTTCTGCAAGTAAAACATGTTTTAATTGGTGGACATGAGAAGACTCCAACTGGCTGTCTTAAAATAGACTCGCCCGATATTTTTAGATCCACATGTAATAGTGGAGCTAATTTTAATTAGATTGACCAAATGTTTAACATCCAGTAGCCAATGATTAATAAATCGATGGGATCTAATGGTGTTGTTAAACAAAATAAACTTTTAACTTAATGATGGGAAATATCACAGGTACAGTGATCACCTGGGTCAGTCTTCACAAACTAATAGATATTTTGAAAGTCTTTTATTTAATTTTATAAGTTTAAATATCAAATTTAACATTGAACATTTTGAAAGTCTATCTTCTATAGTGTTGTTTGGATTGTTGTGTATTTGATATATGTATATTGATCCTCCTAGATATTTAAGAACAGTTGATTACAGTTCCAATGTTCTTTTGTTTTATTAGGGTGGAAAAAAATGCAACACCTTGGAGTCGAGACAAAATAAAGGAACTGTTTCAAGGTCTTGTTATTGATGATAAACAAGGTAATTACACATGTTTAATTTATTATTATACTATTATAGAGGCCTTATTTATTTGGAATTTATGTTGATTTTTTTGATTTTTTATTTAGTATGTACTGCAATTTGTTGGATAAAACGTGCATAAAAGAAATGTAACCTACACATTTCATCTTTTTTTTTCTGTTTTGTATTGTAACTTATAGGTGTGTGTGAAATAAAGGAGCTTTCAAAAGTTGAAGGAGAAGCTACAGCTAATAACCGGAAAGGAAAATTAATATTTTTTTATGAGTGGATCATAAAAGGAGAATGGTCTGGTAAGAAATTTAAATGCATTTAGACTTTAAAACAAGCTTCCTTTTTAGTACTTTTGTTTTGTTTTGTTTTTTTAATTAAAACACAAGTGTATCATTAAAATGTTTATACAATTTTATTATTAGGATTGTCTTGTTTTCTTTTATCTTTATACATTTATAACAATCAAATGTGTATACATTTGCATGGTCAGTAAATAACAGGAGTTGTACATCATTTTAAAATGGCTAGAAATACAGTCTAATTAATGTGTATTATATATATGGAACTCTAATAATGTTCATGCCTTTTTAAATAATAGTTTAAACACTTAATTTTTATTTCTGAAACTTATTTAGGTTTTATTATTGTGGCATTAGATACAATAATGTGGAAATAATTGGCAGTCATCATTTGTTCACCGATAAAAGGTATTTTGCAGGCATGTTAAATGGAAGTGATAAAAAATACAAGGGAACATTTGAGATCCCAAATTTAAGTGAAGAGCATGATGCTGATGAAATAGAAGTAAGTAAAATGATGTAATAAAACTGCTTTAAGTGACCCTTTTAATGTTTTTGTTTTTTTATGTTATGGATTTTGGTAAGATTATTTTGAAAGCAGTTGTATCCCCTTACAGCTTGTCACCTGTAAAACATTTTTAAATTCAACTTTTTTCAACATGTTTTTAACAGGATAATACCTAGTACATTCCAATTTGTTGTAAGGCAGTGAAGTGGTCATAATTTTGTGTGAACTCGGAAGTTTAGGTCATCAGTAATCCTTGAGGACTTTTTCAAATGAAAAGGCATTTTTAAAAAAGCAAACTGGTTGATATTTAAATTTTTCCCATTTAAAATAACTTAAGAAGAGACTTACAATTCCCATAAAAACATAAAATTATTAGTCTGTTTATTCTTCAACAAAAATCCTTAAAAAGATCATGCAAAAAAGGCCACTAAAAAGTTGTTGAAAGTTATGGAATTTGGTTGATATGTATGAACCTCAAATTGGAGATGAGATAAAAATAGAAAAGTAATCTGGGCATACATTGTACTGTTTCAGTTGGAGGTGTCCTGTGAGAAAACATCTGACGAGGCATTTCAAGTGAAGGAAATAATGAGAAAGAAAGGGATTGAGGTCATCAGGCAACAAGCTGCTAAATACATCAAGGGACTTAAAGAAGGTAATCATACTATTTTCTTTTTAAACACTGACCACAACTCTAACGTTTTATTACCTTTACTCATGCCACCCCTCACCCCACATCCCCCGATTGGACTGGCATGAATATCCCAATAGCCATCAACTGGCTAAAATCCTCCATATAAAATTAGTTTGGCTAAAAAGCATACACTGGCATTATGCTATGCTACCAGTGTATGGTTTATGTGCTCATGTTGATGCATATACTAGTATGTGGATAAGGCCTAAAAAAATATATACAGTGGACTCTGTCTAAACCGGACTCACTTCGTACCATCGAAATAGTCCGGTTTACATAGAGGACCGGTTTAGACGGAGTTCATCCAGAGTTATGGTTCTTGACTGATCGACAACTCGGGATAAACAATGACATTTGAACCCATGGATGGTTGGGAAACACAGTCATACAAGTCAAACTTGCAATCGATTATTTCACAGACAAAAAATATACCCAAAGGGACATTCCTGAGTTTGCTGCAATTTTTTAAGATGTTGTCCACGAACAGAGACTTTTTAACGATTGTAATTACATATCAAATATATTTTTCTGCATAAAATATTAGCAGCTGCATATTAAACGTGTTTTTGGTCGTTCTAATATTTGTACTAGGTTAAATTTCATTTTATTTCCTAAAACATTATTTATTCGTATGTACGAAATTATTTGAATACAAAATCCAGATCTAACGGCCTACTGCAATAAGAGTAAACTTCACACGAGTGTGATTACATTTTGTATTTGATCTTGCGACGGTGTCCTGATTACTCGGCAAGTGACGATCATTGTTCTACTAATTAAGCAGCCTGTCGTTCAGTCAAATCCCAATCCGGTGTAGACAGAGGTAATTAATGCATGAACGGTTCTTTCGATCTTGATTTTTGATCTGAGTCCGGAGTAGACCGAGTACGGATTAGGCAGAGATTTATACCTAAGAGATAAACGGTAGCTGGACGGGGCTTTAGAAATGGACCGGTTTACGCAGAGATCCGGATTACACAGAATCCGGTTTAGACAGAGTCCACTGTATATGTGTTTCATCCTTGAAAAAATATAGGGTAGGTAGGTAGGATTTTTTTCTTCTATTAATTAACCTAAGTTTTAAAAAACAAATTGTCAAGGCTTCTAGAATGTTTTTTAAAATTCCACTAGCCATGGGATCAGTAATTACATTTTTTTTACTAGCCATGATTAAAAATTCACTAGCCTAAAAGTAAATACAATTTTACTAATAGAAATAATTGGATAGGTCACCTAATGAAGGATATGGAGCTTAAAAACCCTTAGATTTGAGGGAAGGGGCAGGATATTCACATTTACAAAATAGACAAATGCAGCATTTGACCCAAAAAAAATCGCTAGCCATCAGGCATGGTGATGGTAGGTATTTACTAGCCCATCATTAAATATCATGAGCCATTGGGGTGGGACTACCATAATCTAGAAGCCCTGTTTGTACTTACATATTTATTAATGCAGACCCAGTGTTCACATATTACAACAGCAATTCAGCATGTGCCATGGTTTACCCCTGACCTTCTACATATTAATTTGACGTCGCAAAAGCAAAATCCACTTTAAAACAAAGCCATACATGTAGATATGCCAGTCTATCAAAGTCAGTGTATTTATAAATGTATTATCATAAAAGAAACACTGAAAAGAGATAAGCCAATTACATAGTCACAGAAACTGCCATTATATGTAGTTTTAATTTAAATAACAATTTTCTAAAAACAAAATGGACATTTTTGTTTCTTTTTCATCAAATTGCCTGACTTCTGCCTAGATCATATATCTATACAAGTTGAGGTGTGTGAGTGTGGCAGTGATAGAAATAAGCAGAATTTTTCTTCCTAGATCATATATCTATATAAGTTGAGGTGTGTGAGTGTGGCAGTGATAGAAATAAGCAGAATTTTTCACTAGTCCACCGGACAAATCCATCTATAAATCTACTTGTCCAAGAATATTTTTATCTGTCAAAATAAATAATTTGTTTTATTCAAGTACAAGGACGATGGTTTTCATTGCTTAAAATGAAACTTCTTTGAACTTCTTTTACTTGTCCACTGGACAACCACCAAGGTACATTTCGTTTGGCCGAGCAGATTTTCACTTGTCAGGACAAATGAACAAGTGCTTATTTCGAACACTGTGTGGGTGCACATGTTAGTTTAAGTTTTAAAAATATGTATTAATAACTTGAGGCTAAAAATAGTCAAACAAAGTTGGTTCATAGTGATTTATTAAAAGGTTAAGAAAATTCAAATTGATTTATGCTGGTCCAATTTTAAACTTCATTTTTTATGAATTATATTGCTGATGTTCTTTATTTTTCAGAATTTGGTCAGGGAATAATTCTACCTTCAAAGAATTCAAAAGAATCAGCAACAAAACCAAACAAAGATCAAAAAGAGGTATATTATTTTTGAATTATCTGTTACAGTTGTTACCATATCTTATTATTTTCCCCTTTTGCTTAATTATTAATATAGCAAATGTCTTATTTATAGCATGTTTATTTGCAAATCTGCAGTCCACTTAATATAACTTCTTAAAATAAAATTGACTTAAGAAAGTTGCCTAGCATCAAATTCAGGATAAGTTTGCTAAATTGTTTTAATGGGGATGATTTAGAAAACAAATGTTGGGGTCATTCATAATTATTTATCATGTGTGCACAGATTCTTTTAAATATTGCAGTTTTATTGACTGAAATCCAGTCTTGTACTTTCTGTGAGGTGTTGCAGGGTTTCTAGATTATGGTAGCCCCACTCCCATGGCTAGTGATATTCAATGCCCGACGGCTAGTGAAAATAAAAAGTTGTCAAATGCTGCATTTAAGTATATTTTATAAATATGTATATCCTGCCCCCAATGCCACCCCACAATCTTAGTGTTTTTAATTGCTATCTCCCTCTTTATGTAACATATCTGATTATTACTGTTAGTAAAATTGTATTGAGTAAAATAGGGCTAGTGAATTTTAATCATGGCTAGTAAATGTTTTAAATCACTGATCCCATAGCTAGTGGATTTTGTTAGAAATTATACATTCCCTGTGTTGTATATGTATTCTGCAGATTTGTTAATATTTGAAGATTTAAAAAAAAAATCTTTCTTTGTATTTTTGTCTAGAATTTGGCTAAGAAACAATTGAATAAAGTCGTTGATGGATGTTCACAACAGATAGAGAACCTTGGTGTTCGAATACGCACCAAGAAATTAACTTCAAAAGAAGAATTTAAGTGCCAGGCATCAGATCTATATCGTGCACTAACAGACAAAGGGGTAAGCATTGTAAATTTTATCTTTTTCATTTTAAAATAAATGTTTGTTATTGTGTTGTAAAACACATTTTAAACATGTTTTAAATTGTTGGAATCATTTTATACAAATTTTATTCAGTAACTGAACATTGTTTGCATTAAAAATTGTAATATGACATTAAAAAAAATAGGGACCTGAATTGTCTAATTTTACATACAAATGATTTTTGTTTTTTCTTCTTGGAATTTCTAGCTGTTTTGTCCGAAGTTTTTCTAGCATTGATTGTTTTGTTAATTTGTCTGCTTTTGAATAATTGTTACCTCTATAGCCAATTAGGCTTTGTAAAAGAATATATATACATACACAAATTACCTGTATTAATGATTAGACTCGAGTAAATATATTGATTATTTAATGAGATAAGTTAGTTTGTTTTGTTTAACAACACCACTAGAGCACATGGATTTATTAATAATCGGCTATTGGATGTCAAACATTTGGTAATTTTGACATAGTCTTAGAGAGGAAATCTGCTACATTTTTCCATTAGTAGCAAGGGATATTTTATATGCACCATCCCATAGACAGGATAGTCTTTGATGTACCAGTCATGGTGCACAGGCTGGAACGAGAATTAATGAGATAAGATGCTGGTTGCTATTTTAATATTAAATATGGATTGTCAAATGCCATGCTGATTGCTGCTGTAGTTTTGAATCCTTCTCACTAACACTTTGTTTTTATTTCTCACTACTTTAGATGATAGAAGCATTTACGGGTTGTACAGCTGTTATAGATGCTGCAAAGGGATCCCGCTTCTCATTGATGAACGGTTATGTAACTGGAGAATTTGTAGAGTTGGTAAGGTTTTATATGCTTTAAAAAACACAAAAACTAATTCTTTGATGATGTATTTATACAATTTGTTGTTGCTTTGTTTTGAATCCTGTCCTGTAGGAACCCTACTTCAATCTTTTAGCTCATCCTTTAAAAACAAATAACTTTTATTTAGGTTACCTGATAATCGATGATGAAATGCCAACCAGTGTGTGATTTAAAGGAGAGAGTGAGCTTGAGGCTTGCAAAATCATATGAGACTCTCTGACTTGCCAGCATGACAAACCGTAGTCTCAAAACCATTTATAACAAAAGATTATTTACAGATTGGAATATCCACTGATGTCAAAGTCTCTGATAAGTGGTTCAAACTGATACGGTTTGATGCCATTAGCACAAGCTGGACACAATTCTTCGTCACTCGAATCACTAAGTTCGACCATGCTGCTTGGTAGTTTCTTTAGTTTTCCTCTCATCGATGACGTCACGGGTCTAGCTCATCAATTGTCGACAATTTCCGGCAAACATCGGAGATCGGCAAAAAAAAAACCCCAACCAAGACTGGCACGCTTAACTTAGTCAATAAGGGGAGCGCGGTTGTTGCGTGTTGTGGTTTATGACGGCAAACAATTCATTACGCCATATATATGGTTTGGTGTCCGGTCTCCTTTAATTATACATCGATTTATTTAAATGAAACTATTAGTAACAAAAATAAAAAAACAGTTTCACAAATAATTATATATTTATCAAAACTGATAGAAATGCATACAGGGCTAGCTTTGACACTCGCCAAATTCTCCAATTGCGAAGTTTAAAAACAATTGGCAAATTTTATTTTAATTTGGCGAATAAATTTTATGTAATAATTGCTATTTTATTAGAAAATAACTGGGTTTTTTAATTTTAATTAGATGATTTGGTACCAGCCTCGGTGGCGTAGTGGCAGGCCATCGGTCTACAGGCTGGTAGGTACTGGGTTTGGATCCCAGTCGAGGCATGGGATTTTTAATCTAGATACCGACTCCAAACCCTGAGTGAGTGCTCCGCAAGGCTCAGTGGGTAGGTGTAAACCACTTGCACCGACCAGTGATCCATAACTGGTTCAACAAAGGCCATGGTTTGTGCTATCCTGCCTGTGGGAAGCGCAAATAAAAGATCCCTTGCTGCTAATCGGAAGAGTAGCCCATGTTGTGGCGACAGCGGGTTTCTTCTCAAAATCTGTGTGGTCCTTAACCATATGTCTGACGCCATATAACTAAATAAAATGTGTTGAGTGCATCGTTAAATAAAACATTTCTTTCTTTCATTTTTTTTTAAGATGATTTGGCAAATTTTTCTGCTCACCTAGAGCTATCCCTGACATATATAGATGTACATCATACATAGCTAAGAACAGTGTTATATTCCCCCCTCCCCACAACAAATAAAATCAAATAATTTGTTTAGAGTATCTTCTTTTGTATTGGAGATGCGTAGTTGGGCTCACTAGATTGGAGGCAGGATGTCAAGATTTGCAAACGGAGTCTTTATGGCACTTTTAATTTTTTAAACCAAAATCGTGCACTGCCAACCGATTCCCAATGATTAGTATTAATTTAATATGCACACATATATTTGAGCCAGTTATTCCTGGGATGTAATTACATGACATTGCCTTTCATTTCATTTTACCTGGCATGACTTTCTCATATTAAAGTGGATTAACTTTACATTTTCAGATACCAGATAAGAAAATTGTTCAGAAGTGGCGGTTAAAATCGTGGCCCGCAGAGCATTATTCCCAAGTGACAATGGAACTAGAACAAAAAGATGACTGTACTGTTCTACATTTAACACAAACTGGAGTTCCGGAGAAAGAGTATGACAATACACTGGAGGGCTGGAAAATCAATTACTGGCAGAGAATGAATCAAGTGTTTGGGTTTTCTTCAAGGCTTTTTTGACCACGGACAATTTTGACAATTTATTTAAATCTGTGTATCTGTCTTCTTTTTGTCAGGCAATATGGTCTTAGGGTCGATGTGATTGATATATTGTCTATGAATTACTGGGACAGACTGTTTTCCATTCCGTTATTCAGAGTTGATGTATTACCAATATTCTTTCTTAGGGGAGGGAGAGGGTTAAGCAAATTTCAGATTTTTATCAACAAAATGTAAAAAGTAAATGGATTGTGCAGTTTTCTAAATATTATTACTGAGTGATAATTTATTTTGATTCATGACCAGTAAAGAATAAATATAAATCCTGAATATAAGATTTGTACTAATATGAGGGAGGGGGTAGAAATTATTTTTCCTTGTTAAAACGTTTTATAATAATATAATAATAATAATAATGTACCTAAAATAATGTTGCTTTAAACTGGAATTTAATGGGGGGGGGGGGGGGGGAATTGGTACCAAGACCACCACCGGTAATTTATTGTCCATCACTTTAGTAGATTTAAAACCTGTTAAGTTTTTGTTGTAATTTGTTTTACTGAAAGAAGGGAGCAATCGCTGTTCAATACTAGCACACAAGTGGCTTGATGACGATATTTTCAACTTCATACCACAAAACATTCTTTTAGTTTTTGTAAAATGTGTGTTGTCTTTGTTCATGTCTGCATTAAAGTGTGAGGTAATTTGTTACTGTGTGGACATCCGACATCTTTTAAAGGGACACACCCTAGTTATGGCTAGTTGTTAACCATTACGGTGTTGTTTTTCGCTATTAAACCCATTTTTTCACAAATAAAATTGCACTTTACTTACCGTTTATTATTTAGAATATACATTTCCATTCACCTGAAGTGTTTTTTGGTAATCCTGGTGTTTGTAATACCACAAAATGCATTTTTCGTATTTCTGAAAACGGGTGCACGTTTGAGAAAAAAACGTTGAGCAGACAAGGTCTAATCTATTTTTAGACGGGATATTTCCATTTCAATGTCAGACGTTGGTATACCATGTGACCGTTATAATTTTGGTTGGTTTGTTTTCTCGTGCACGGTTCGCGTGATCAACATCATTTGTTGTTGTTCATTTGTGAGATTTTTCTTCAGTTCGTGAACATTTTCAGTAACAATAAAGTTCAGACAAGTAAGTATCTCAATACAAAACGTTACAAACGTGATCTAAGTGTGTTACAGGTTTGTAGATTAACCAAATTATAATTTATTTTCGCTGGATGGAATTAGGGTGTGCGGCTTTAAGAATTGATGTTCCTGGAAAGATAAAACCACTTTATACATTGTATGAATCGCCATTCTACAGTTAATCTTTTTCTATGTCTAGTTGAATAAGAAACTTCTCAAAGTTTTACAAAAAAACCAACCTTTTTAAAAATGTCTGCATCTATTTCAATAAATAATAACATTCACCGATCCATTATTATTAATACATGCCATAAATAGTTAGTTTATTAATTTTAAACAAAGAAAACAGCTGAAACAATTTACTTAGTTTTTTAGCATTGCTGAAAGTGGTGCTAATTTGAGATTCAAGCAGTTACAAATGGGTTTTTTTAAATCACATAATACCATTTATAACATTTGAACTAGATTATGTACTATAAATGTTCTTTATTTGTGGTACATTTTTCACCTATATTAGGTGTGGTTTTTAAAATATAATATATATAAGAAAAAAATGGCTGACCGGTCATTATTAAATGTTTTGACTTTTGCATGGTTTGTTGTATTCACTAATATTGGGTATAGAAAGCATGCAAACATTTTGTGAACTGATCGGTACTAGGGCATATGACAGAGTTTATGTACATCATGGAAAGTCATGGAATTCATAGTTGTCATTTTACAGATCTGGATGCTTGAGATTTTGAGTTGGGATCATGAAAAGTCAAGAAAAAAAAATTGGTTTCAATTTTCTTCTTTTTTTCTTGATTAATGTCAGAAGAGATGGATAAATAGATAATAATACACGAGTAGCCGTTAGATACCATTTATTTTAAAATGTATTTAATGAGCAAAAGCGAGTTGGAGACTGTTTTTAAACAAGTTGTAAAATAAATGGTATCTTAATGGACGCAAATGTAGTATTCTATTTCTTAAATATCCTCAAAAGCCAGGTTTTAAGCAAATTTTAAAGGGACATTCCTGAGTTTGCTGCATTGTGAGATGTTTCCGACTAATATTTCTACGATTAAACTTGCATATTAAACATATTTTCTTGTTTAGAATATCAGTGTTTGTATATTCAGTGTGTTTCTGGTCGTTTTAATATTTGTAAGAAGCCCAAACTGGATTTTGTCTTCAAATAATTTCGTACATATTTTTGGAAATAAAATGAAATTTAACCTAGTACTAATATTAGAACGATCAGAAACACGTTTAATATACAGCCACTACTGGGGGTAATATTTTATGCAGAAAAATATATTTGATATGTAATTACAATCGTTAAAAAGACTGTTAGTCGATAACATCTTAAAAAGTGCAGCAAACTCAGGAATGTCCCTTTAACATCTTTTTCGACTAACGGGTGTGTAAGAATTTGTGTTGAAACATATTATTACATAACAGGCCCATAAGAACAATGTCTGGGGGAAGGGGGTGACACCACACAATCCATATTTTTATCATCTTTTAAAGTGGAATGTTTGGTACGACAGTTAATATATAGTGTTATCTGTAGAATTACTGGTTTGGATTTTCTTTTTCATTTTCTTTTCTTTTCAAAATTCCCAGTTGGTACTTGGAGATTCCACACACAAAAAATTCAAAGTCAGCCACTTTTGATGAATCCAAATCTGAAACCTAAAGAAATTCACAAGTCAAAAGGCATCATCCTTATCCAACAGGCTAACAAAATCGGTTGTCTAATCATCGGCATCAAGTGTCCCCAAACGGCTGGCAGGTTACTTAACACTTTTGACACATGGGTATTGCGGGTTCTATTGTAGCAACTGGTGTATAATTCTGTATGTTGATTGGGAAGAGGCCACAACAAGCTGTAGCATAGAGCTCCTTCAGTGGCTAGCAGCAAACAAATCCCACATTAGTTTTTGTTCCTCCTAGTTTTTGTGAAATTTGTTGTTTGGTATAAAGTAACTCCTCACTTTTCAAGACCCTGCAAAGTTTTCCTGATTTGTAGTCCGTCATTCTTATCCCTAGTCAGAGCCGGTTTAAGGATTTGCAGGGGCTGTAGCACAAATAACGGGGTGGGGGTGGGGGAGCTTCCCAGAATATATTTGTTGCAACCTCCTTGGGGGAGGGGGGGAATGACCTGGGGGAAATAAATGTACACATCACAGCGGGGACCATAGCACATGCTGCATGTGTTACTAGAATAAACCGGCTCTCTCCCTAGTATTAGTAGAGTGGGGTTGCATAGCAAGAAATAGTCTGAACCAACTTGGTGATCAATACCAGATACTGTCCATGATGCAAATAAATGCACCGACTATTGAATGGGTTCCCTGCTGATCTGAAGCTTAAACTGAAAAATGGAGTCCGACATTCTTTCTTTCTTTCTTTCTTTCTTTAACTTATTTTCATGCTTATAATCCAGTTACGGTTCGAACACGCTTTCCTGGCCACACATCAGCTATCTAGGTTGTCTGTCCAGGACAGTAGGTTAGTGGTTAGAGAAAAGAGGGCGTAGTGGTCTTAGTCATTAAAACCTGCTCTGGATGGGAGCCGATACTGGGTGGTGAGATGGTTTGCACGTTTCAATGACTCGGGAGAGCTATGCCAGCTGGAGCTTCAGCTCCTGGTAGGGTCACCCAAACTGGACTGGCCAAAGGGTAGAGACTAGACTAATATGGACTGGCCAGACGGATGATGTGAGTCAAGAAAGACTTCAAAATTAAAACTGAGCTGGAGAAGCTCAGAATCCTAGTAAGAAAACTCCCTAGGAGAAGGAAAACTAATTCAAACAAAGTCCACTGAAGTGAGTACAGAAGCTATGCATCAGCATTAGCGTAGAAACCAAAAGGAAATGTCTGTACATGCACCAGGCTCTATGATCATCGAACCGAGTAGTTGCCAGCCTTATCTCCGACACCCCCGAGGTTGGTTATTCCCCATTTCAGACCTCGCCGAATATTTTCTTAGTTGTTTTTCCCTTAAAAATTACTCCGCTGTCGTTCACTACTTTGATTGGAGAAGAAAGTGGGATTTGTAAACAGTTAAACCTTGCTGACATAAAATTTAGTTTTTCTGGTTGTATCGTAAGATTCCAATAATATCACGGACACAGTGGGCAGAAAATGTTTCATCGACATTTTCAAAAAATTCGATACCTATTCAAAATTCATATTCTGTAATCAAAGGATTACTTCATTGTTTCTTATTTTGTTTTAAATAACCTCTCCATTGGCAGAAATATATGATAATTTTAGCATTTGACTCTTGACTTGGTTGCGGTTGCGGGTAATTTTAACATGCTTATATACCACAAAAGTTTCGAGCATGTCTGTCCCGGGTCCCGATTCTGGATAGCCAGAGGCAGACCCGGGACAGACTTGACTTGGTACACATTTGCTTTTAAGTCTGACTAAGTGGTCTGAAGTCGAACATGTATTTTCACTAAAATTTCATTACATTTTAATTCATTAAGGATGTGACATACAATTATATTAAAACGTAACTAAATTATGTAACAGATTCAACTGCAAAGCGGTTGTAGATATCAACGGTCCCATTATATTGAACTACGGGTTTTGGTTCCCTCTATGAAAAAATCCTGGATCAGACGCCACATAACCGTAATTATAATGTTTTAAGTGTGTCGTTAAATAAAACATTCCTTCCTTCCTGTCTGACTTAAAATCAATAACGTGCATTAAACTTTCAAATTACATTAGTATAATTATTGTTAAAATCAATTTCGTGTTCATCGAAAACGTATTTAGTATGTTTAGATGTCCGTCTTTCAGGACACAGAACTAATTTTCTGATTATCGTCGGAGAAAGAAAAACAAACTTTAAAATATTTTCTCGTATTATAAAAGCGAACAAAAAACACATTATGCAGTGGTTGCTTTCTGCTAGTGTAAAACCTGTAATCACGTGATGGAACAAAATTAATGACAACTCACATAAGTTCTGTAGCTAATCTTTTCTCTTTTTTATCCCACTGCCCCCTTTCCTTTTTAATGCTTTGAATTCCATCTCAATTTCCCCCCGATCTGCCAACTTACCGTATCTTTCAACTTCTTTCGCTGTCCACCTCCACTTCCTAGTCTTTGTCTCTCCAACCGCGATAGGTACTTGTCTCGTGTGGCTATCTGTGCCACACACTTGTCATTCCCCATCAGCTTTTGGGGATTACTTTTTTTATAATGTATGAATCACGAGTCGCATTTACAAGTTAAAAGCCTGGAAATTCAAATTTAGAGTTGTCCTACTTAAAATCAGTTTTTCCTGTCTTGTGATATATATGTCGTATGTGTAATACGAGAGTAAAATTTAAAGGGCAGGTAGACACTAAACGGTCTTCCTTAGTCACAGTCGTTGCACAGTCAAAAATATTATAGTCATGAAAAACCTGAAAATAAATAATTTATTAAAATTAATCTTGTTACTCCTCATTCTTAATATTAGTATTAGGTTTGCTACTGTGGATCAAATTTAGGCTCGTATCTGTTCAAACGGAGGGCATTAATCTGGTCACGGTTATTGTGTCTGTACGCCCGTCTGCCCCATATGTAGTTTTCCGGACATTTTTATCACAATGCCTCAAAATATTGAGCTGACATTTGTTTTTGTATAGCTTTATTATGTACTGTAACTGCTACAGATCAAGTTTGACTTGTCATGGCGATTTACACATTTTAAAACAGATTTATGGCCCTTGAACGTAGGAGATACGGACATTAATTTTGTTTTTTTTCGGAATGCCTCAAGATATTGATCTGATATTTTTTGTATAGCTTTATCATGTACTGTTGCAGATAAAGTTAGAATTCCATGGCGATTTATCCATTTTAAAAAGAGTTGTGGTTCTTGAACTTAGGGGATACGAACATATGTTTTTCGGAATGCTGAACTAACTTTATTATGTACTGTAACAATCAGGTTTGACTTTCATAGCAATTTACTCCGTTTTTTCACAGAGTTGTGGCTTTTGAACTTGGGGGGAAAAAAACAATTTGTGGGGCCTAATAGGGGACATGTATTGATTTAGCATGTTAGGTTCACGGTTATAATTGTCATCAGACTAGCGATTGAACTTGGATGTATGCCATATGCCTATTATGATATCTCCATTTTTGGTATGACTAGCAAATGCACTAGAATATCATAGGCATTGGAAGACGTAGATGGGGCTAGGGAGATACTGCCTCCCCAAATGAAAATTATACACTGCCCACCCCGATTGAAAGGCGCACTGATATACTTCCATGTCGGTCATATTTCATTCTGATGTACCAATGCCCCAGGCACTAAGATGGAAATTATTTCATTTTATGTTTGTGTTATATCCAATTACGGTTCGCGTATTCTTGGTCGCACCTTGTCTGCATGTTTTGCTAAGACACATTAGGAAGTGGGCCTTCTTGACAAATAACGGCACCGGTTAGAAAAAAAAACAATATAGCCATATTAAAGGCACTGTGAGTTTGCAGCCATTGTAAGATGTTTCTAACCAACAGCCTTTTTGATGACTATAATTAAATATTAAATAGGCAGTACTCTTTTCCTTTGGAATGCCAGTGTCGTCATATATCCCACGTGTTTGCGGCCGTATGCTATAAAGTTTGTAGCAGTCATTGTTCATTTTACTTCATAATATATATAAGTTTTCGTACTTACGAGATTTCTGGAAGGTGAACTTTAATCGGTTTGAACTACAACAAACATTAAGCCTTGTTTATGAAAATACTAATATTCTAAACAGGAAAAATCATTAATATATAGTTTCCTTTAGTCACGAAAAAGGATATGTTGTTCGTAAACATTTTACAATAACAGCAAAATGAGGACAGTCCCTTTAATGGCAATATGTGATATTAGATTGTGATTATCAGATGTCAACTGCGCTATTTATATTTTTCAAAATGTATTTTAACTTAAGGAATTATCTGTCACTGCTAATATTTTTTGTGTTGGTCTGTCCGTTCAAAATAATTTACTAGTATGTTAAGCTACTAGCCTTCTGAAACGGCTAGTTAAATATTACATAATTTAGGTCTAAACGGCAATTTAACAAGTGGTGAAAGAGAACGTTTGTCAGTATTTAATCTGGGTGGATTATGTAGTCGGTGTTTGCCTTTGCTTCACGTTCATACAAAACGTGCTTAGAATTCCAGCAGGTAGGCATGTACTTGTGGGTAACTGGACTACCACCTGGCTGATAAACCAATCACGTCGCTCGTCTCAGACGAAGTTTATCGGAAAAGCGTCCCTTGCGACAAGAGTGGCTTAAAGTCCCACTGAACGACCAACCTGTGTTAATTCACCAACCATTGTCGTTATTCTGTTAGGAAATACAACGTTGGGAAATAACATTACTAAATCGGCTAAATAACAAAATAAAATTTGAGTTATTGTTTTTTTAACACGCTTCACTTGTACTTGGATGTATTAATGGATCGGACTCTTATAGCGGCAGACACGAAGCAGTAACTACAAACACAATGTTTATTATTGTGAAGTTCGGGAATAATGAATCCCTGCTTTGTAACCCTAGCTGCGCTGTGGTGAATCTTTTGACTAGTATAAAAAGACGAACTGGATATGGCAACTCAAATGTTATACTGGATTTATCAGACGAAACGGGTAAGTCATTCTAGTGAAAAGATTTGAAGGTATTGATATTTTCTTTTAAAGAAGAACAAAAAAAGTAATACGCCTAATTACCGTGTGGAGATTTATAAACTAATGCATACACACACAACTTCCACTTCCTTATGTCTGTCAGACACACACACACACACACACACACACACACACACACACACACACACACACACATAAACAACCCACAACACATTTGGCGTTCGTCAATATAAAGTGTAGGCCCTACTGTTCATTCCCAGCCAATATTCGATTATTTTTTTCAGTACCGATTTTATCAATTTTTAAACAGCTGGTAAATCGAAATATAGTTAAATTAATAGCGTATTACTTAGTATTAAATAATAAATAACAAAAAATATAATTACTATGAAGCTACGCAAAAAAGAATTACCAAAATTATCTCGAAATGTTTTCATCATTATAAACATTCTAAATACGTGCGATGAAAATAAATAAATAAAATAAAGCTAGGCCTACCTATGTTAAGTAGCCAATGTAGTCAGAGAGAGAGAGAGAGAGAGGAGAGAGAGAGAGAGAGAGAGAGAGAGAGAGAGAGAGAGAGAGAGAGAGAGAGAGAGTGAGTGTGTGTGTGTGTGTGAAGAGACTATGATACGTACTTGAGCGTTACGTTAAGGAAATCCCATATCAGATATTAAAGGGTATGAGGTTGAGTCCATTTGGGTCAATATTAACATTTTGCATTTTTGAAGAAGAAGAAAACCTCCGCTAAGTTAAAAGATCTATTGATCTGAATTCAGTTGGGTTTTTTGTTTGGGGGGGGGGGGGGTTGTAGGTTTTGTTGTTGTTGGGATTTGTTTTGCGGTGGGGGAGTATATTTATGTTGTTTCTTTATTTAATATTATTTTAAATTATTTTATTCAAAGTTAACACGCACATAAACATCGAAGTGAACAAAGTTCTGTTTTTCATTAAATAAGTCTTGTTAAACTGATTAAGGTGTCACGAACTACTGCTGTACAAAGGAGCATTCATCCACACATGCATGACATTAATTATCTTAGAATGGGTTCCCGGAATGCCTGTTAACCATGCGATTATTTGTAATTTTATAGACGACGCCAGTGCGGGAACAGAACGTAAGTCTTGAAAGACGAGGCGTGTTGAAAGAATAAGCCTCGCTGTTCTAGATTATTTCTTATCTCCGGGGATTATCTCAGACAATGTCATTATGCAACTGTTTCACGACACTGCATCGTCTGTGTAAATTCGATATATTATTTAAATGACATATCCGCAATTGCATTTTGAGGTGCATTGCGGGGGGTGATAAGGTGTAACATATAGGCCGGATATTGATAACCCGTTGACAAATGGAAGTGTATTATTTGGTATTCAACAACAGGTCGAGTGGGAGATAAAGATAACAAGTGTGCTATATACACTTGACGCACGCGAGGTAGGGTAGGGGTATACACCTTCAGAAGTATTAGTAAGCTGTACTAGTTATAATATATTTCACTACCGGTCTCAATATTGTTGATTCCAAATGTGAGTAGGAAATTCTCAAGTTAGTTCCACCTCATAATATCTTTTTCACAATGGTTAGCTGGTGATATATCAAATCTTTTACGACAAAACCGTTATCGGTAATCAAAACCGTGTGTCTGCACAATACAGAGTCGAATGGGTATTTAGCAAAATGGTTGTTTATTCCATGAATATCTATCTAGTGTCTCGTCTGTAGGAGGATAGCCACTCCCAAGAAGATCCTTTACTGGATGATACATCCGTTTGACCGCCACAAAGAGGATTGCCACTCCCAGACTAGATCAAAACTAACGCAGGACAGCGCTTCTTGGAATAAATAATAAATAAACAACGTTACTGGACCACATTGATTTTGTATTAAACTTACTAATAGGTGAAATTTAACTTGGCAAACTTTAGATTATAAGACTTAAATAATCTTGGTTTCTGCTAGTTATATAACACACACACACACACACACACACACACCCCCCCTGCAGAAGCAGAACACAATTAAGCCTATATCAGAAAGGTTTCAGATAACAGGATGCACTACTGCAAACAAGACGATAAAATTATTATCAAATCCAAATTTATATTATCTTTGGTAGACCAAAGAACTTGCATATATATATATCTGCCCGCCCCCGCCCCCCCCCCCCCCCTCAACCCCAAGCCCCAACAACAACCAGAAAGAAAAAAATACTATAAACCTACTGAACATGAAATTGTATAAACAAAAACAACACAAATGTATGGGGACTGTAAGTTTTATATTTCAGAACCATTGCTATATGGATATTTGCCACTTTCAGTAAAAATTGTAGACCCGTGCGTCAAATATTGTTAAAATAGCAATATATTCAAACTTGTAAGTAAAAGGATGCGACGCTCATTTTCACTTATTGCTCGCCTGTCTTTTTTAATGATTCCATATTCAGTAGTGTTATGTTTGTTTGTTGTTGTTTTTTTGCTTTGTTGGTTGTTTTTTGGGGTGTTTTTTTTTTTTGTTTTTTTTTTGGGGGGGGGTTACCACCCGATATATAATATATATATATATATTAACAAAACACTTGATGCCTAGCATGTATCTATTGTGAGTGCTTGGGTGCTCAATGCACCTAATTTGGAAGTGCCTCAAAAATAATAATTAAAAAGAAAGAACATATTTATTTTTATTTGGTGAGATGTAATATCTTGTTGGGCGGGGCGTTTCTGGGGAAGTTTGTCAAGTTGGATTTATACTTCACCGACCACTCTTATTAGCGAGTAGTTGACTCACCCGGTCCTGCTTCTGTTCAAACCGAATCCTCATTTTACAGTAAATTCAGTGTGGTTTTAACACAGGTCATATTAAATTTTGGTTTGCGTTCCTTCAACGCTTTTTCGATTACCTAATCCAATTTTTTTATTTCAGTTTCGCCCGAGGTCGGCGATCTAAGTATGAATTAACCTCCAAGCATAAAAATGCACGTTACTGTACTATTATATTATACATGCCATTTCTTTAAAAGTTGTACCATCTGCACCCAATGTCATAGGCATACATTAATCATTGTATTGTGTGTTGGATCTATAGTACATTCTGTGGTTAAAAGGTAAAGGTGCATATTATTTATGGTTTTATTACTGACACTGTGCCACTATAGTCTCATTCAAGTACACTACACTGTATATATACGCCGACTTATGGCGTGTTCTTGTGTAATTTTAAGCCGTCGAAATTGCACCGAAGGTTAAAAACATTTAAAACTCGATTGTTCGTAATGGAGGCCTTTGTGTTGGAGACAAGTATCATAATACTAAGGTTTATGCCTTCTTAACCACCGATAAGCTCTCACAAAAAGCACGGGAATGCTTTTCAGGTTGATACTGAACAGCTACTTATACAGTCGGCCATTGTCAATCCAAATAAATACTGGTCGCCTTTTTCAAACGATATACATGTATATGACATTATTGGTGTGTTTAGTGTGTGTGTGTGTGTGTGTGTGTGTGTGTGTGTGTGTCTCTCTCTCTCTCTCGCTCTGTGTGTGTGTGTGTGTGTGTGTGTGTGTGTGTGTGTGTGTGTATTAAGTATAATGAGTTACAGTTTGGGATAAGTATATACATGTATGTAAAAGACCTCTGCTGCAAACATGTAATGCAACTTAATGTAATTTCGGTACTGTGAATAGGTTTTTCCCACGTTTTGTTTTATTTATCGCACGTCCTCTTTTTAAATCTAAATGTATTTGTAAGATTTTTGGAGGATTTTGTTCAGGTGTTTTTTTGTGGTGGTGTTTTTTTTTTTTTTTGTGGTGGTGATTGTTTTGTTTTGTTATTGTTTTTTGTGAGTTTTTTGCTTGATTGTTTGTTGTTGGTGGTTGTTTGTTTTTTGTTTTTTTTTTTTTTTTGTGGGGTTTTTTGGTGGTGGTGGTGGTGGTGGTGGGGGGGGGGGGGGTTGAGGGGGTAACCCGAACTGTTAAAAAGTTACTTTGATTAAATAGAATACATTGTTTTCAGCTCTTTGTTTTAAACACCTACTAGTGTGACATCTCTGACGCAAACACGGCCCTCGTGTGAATAACGTCTGGCCTCGCCGTGGATTTTAGCGCTGAAGGAATTGCTGGTCCGATTTTTGATAACAGTTACATATCCTATTAAGTTTCTAGCACACAATTCGGCTGTCAGGAAGATACTATTTAATCTACTATCATCACTAAAGCGTGGTTTCCATAAACACGGTAATACGTCACCGACCGACGCAGACGGTGCAAGCCCGTAGCCAGGGGGGTTCGTAGGGTTCGAACGAACCCCCCTTTTTCTGAAGTGCCCTTTCAAACTAGGCTAGACCCCCCCCCCCCCCCCGAGTCATGTCCTGCCACTCTGAAACATGCTGAAACCGACAATGTGCTCGAAAGTGCCCTTTTAATACCAAAAAGAACCCCCCTTCAAAAATCCTGGCTACGGGCTTGCGGTGTGCGTTGAATCGGCGACCGATCCTGGCTACGGGCTTGCGGTGTGCGTTGAATCGGCGACCGATCCTGGCTACGGGCTTGCGGTGTGCGTTGAATCGGCGACCGATCCTGGCTACGGGCTTGCGGTGTGCGTTGAATCGGCGACCGATCGAGGAAGATGATCAGGGCTTCTAGAATGTTTTTAAAATCCACTAGCCATGGGATCAGTGATTTAAAACATTTACTAGCCACGACTGAAAGTTCACTAGCCCTACTAGTTAATACAATTTTACTAAATAATAATAATAATCAGATATGTCATCTAAAGAGGGAGATAGAGCTTAAAAACACTAATATTTGTGGGTTGGGGTGGGGTCAGGATATTCATATCTACAAAACTGCAAAACACTTGACCAAAAACAAAAATCACTAGCCGTTGGGCATGGCAAAAATAGTTATTTACTAACCCAACATTAAATATTACTAGCCATGGGAGTGGGGCTACCATAATCTAGAAGCCCTGATGATAAATGTTCAACTTTGCAGATCTGTCGCACAGCGTCTGCGTCCGTTACCGACTTCATGGATACCCAGGCTTTAAGCTTGTCTTGTCGATTCATCGTAGGGACTATTTTGTGTGCTGTATCCCACAGGCAGGACAACACATACCATAATATTACATTCTTTAATATGCCAATTTGGTTTCTATGACACCTGTAGTTCCTTTTGTGACCTCTCTACTTTGTTTTGCACTGTTATCTCTGTTTTAGCTAAATATATGTAGATTCAAAATGTAATCGAAGAGTACCACCAAATTTATCATGTTTTGCTGTATTTTATGACATCAGTTATTTGTAGTTCTTAGAGTTCAAGCGTAGTATCTTGGGCTGTCTGTCCGAGACAGCTAGTTGATGACCGTGGGAGACACGCCCTGGCCTCTCCACTGTTATGCATACTAATAATCCTACAGCAGTTTGTAGGTTAGAGGCTGCACTATAATATGAATACAGCATACTTTATGTCCACCATACTAACGTTATAAAGTTTGTTTTGTTTAACGAAATCACCAGAGCACATTGTTTTACTGATCATCGGCTATTGGATGTCAAACATTTGGTAAGTTTGACGTATAGTTTTGAAAGGAAACCCTCTACGTTTTTCCATTAGTAGCAAAGGATCTTTTTATATGCACCATCCCACGGAGAGGACGTTATAATGATTACATACTTAAAGGGGAAACAATAAGGGAAAACGTGGTGTAATAGATCAGATGTAATTGAATGAATGTTTAACGACACCCCAGCATAAAAATATACATCGGCTATTGGGTGTTACAAATTGTAAGTATATGCAAGTATTATTTAGGTATAATTATGTAAAACCACAGTGTAAGGAGCTGTGGAAAAAAGTATAAGACAATACATAAAACAAGTTAAGTATATTTTAAAACTTTGTATAGAAATCAAAGTGTTTTTAAAACTTTAAAATTAATTCTGTGTGGAATTTAAAAGATTCCAAAACATTTCTGTTACCAAATATACAATTTCTCGTCGACTTGAGATGATCACACTCCACCAAAATATGGCGCACAGTTAGTGTACACTGACAACGTTTACACCGAGGAGGAGGGTCCTTCTTCAAAACAAATGCATGTGTCAAAGATGTATGGTTGATGCGGGCACGGCACAAGACTACTTCATTCTTCCTGCACCGCCTGTAGGATGACTGCCACTCTCTCAGAACTGGCTTGACAGAACGAAGGAAGGAAATGTTTTATTGAACGACGCGTTCAACACATTTTATTTACGGTTATATGGCGTCAGACATATGGTTAAGGACCACACAGATATAGAGAGAGGAAACCCGCTGTCGCCACTTCATGGGCTACTCTTTTCGATTAGCAGCAAGGGATCTTTTATATGCACCATCCCACAGACAGGATAGTACATACCACAGCCTTTGTTACACCAGTTAGCTGGAACGATGACAGACAGAAGCTTGTTCGCGATCGCACTATCCCAATCATCTTGCCAAGTCGAAAAGATACATTGGTTAATATGATATTTAAAATCACTATAGGGGACACTAACACCGACATGGGGCAAATTCAAAGCAAACCATTAGCGTAATATGTATCAATACAAATAAGTGATGTGCGATAGAATGTCAGTAATGAGGGATGTTGTTGCAGTCATTATTTGCTGTTAGTGTTGGTATGTTCCCTTATTTCTTTCCACCGGCATGTATACATTTACTACAACGTTAATTTATTTATAAATAGCTAAAGTGAACATAATTGTGGGTTCGATTTACACTCGAGTATTGACAACATTAAATGTTTATCATGTGACGATAGATTTTTGAATGCTTATAAATATTGAGTGACAGGCTGAAAGTGCAGTCATAAGACTGGATTAACTCTTACAGGGTGGATTAGCATAGCGTAAATTCATCGGCTAAGTGGAGCTGCGCTGACCGATAAATCAATTTCGACATGCTTTGTGATAATGACTTCTAACAAAAAGCTCCCAGCCTGGATAGGTTGCGTCAAAGGGAAAGTGTTGCCGCGTGGTGGGTTGTATTAAATCAAACGCTGAAAGACATAGCCGCTTGCACAAGTTTGGCTAAATGGCTTTGAATAGAAGATTAGTTCGGAGGTACAACGTTACCTTGGATATATTTCAGGGTAGACCTATGCAAGAGCCTGCAAACGCGTTTTGTCAATAACCACTTGTTTTGGTAACACGTAATGAGACTGGTAATGACTCTTCGACTCTTAGACTGTGCTATAAGCAATAACTCCAGTGTATATTTTGTATAGAAAATGCAAACCCGATATTAATCGACATGGGCGGTTGGATGATGGAATGGATAAATTGAATCGTACCTGACTAATGGGTGTATACCGTCAAACGAAATCCCATAGATGACGATACTAACATAATATGTGGCTACAGCAACAACGTTTTAGTCACCATGGATATAAATACCACAACACCTCCCGCGCAAAGTAAATCAGATAGAATGGGGTTGTTAGATTCTTATTTTCAGTTATAACGGAATTATCATATACATACGGTGCAAGAAGGATGTAACATCCTGTAAAGGATCTCCTAGGGAGTGACAATCTTGTGGGTGAATTATCTTATAGAGAAATAATTATTTACCGGCCTCGGTGGTGTAGTGGTTAATACACCGAACATAAGGCTGGTAGGTACTGGGTTCGCAGCCCGGTACAGTCTCCCATCTAGAACGAGTTTTATCGACTCAATGAGTAGGTATAAGACCACTACATCTACTTCTCTCTCTGACTAACGACTAACCATTAACCCCCTGTCCTGAACAAACAGCGGGCTTGAACCTTAATTGTATATATAAGCAAGAAAATAAGTTGAAATGAATGAATGAATGAATGAAAGTAATTACGATTTTGCCAAAATAACCTTTCGACTCTGCTTTGTGCAGAGATACGGGGTTTATTTCTGAAAACTGTTTTGTCGAACATGAATCTACACAAAAAGTCGTTCCAACTTTAGTATGACTGCACATGTTGTAAACATAGCTAGTACATTGATACTAGTCCAACGTAAATTACACGAAGTTATTGGCTAAATTAAACAACATTTTATAGATTAAGTAAACTGGTTTATCAATATTCACTACTGTCACAATACCAACTTGCAAACAACCCACACACCCGGATCCACCTATGATTTATTCGATTCAACATTGCTCAGAATATTGACCAATTTTATGTTACTCATTCAGTGAACCAGAAAATTGCCCAATGAATCGCAAAATTCGATATTACATTTCTTTTACTGCTTTAAGCCACCGAGTTGTGTTTTAAAATAAAATGTAGGTTTTATTTCTCTGAGAAGAACACTTTAATAAATGGTTCACTATTTCTCTGTATGCAATGTTCACTTATTATTCAGGTGAGTCACGCTTGTCAGGGTGGGCTGAAGAGGATCAATCCGGCTTTCTGACTTGGAAACCCTTTCAAACTATTTCAAAAGTATTTGCATTTGTCAACATACGTGACATGCTGAAAACAAAACAGAGAGAGCTGACGCGAAACACCCCTGGACTGGTGTTATTAATAATTTATCAATACTTGAACTCTTAATAGATATAAACTACTTTATAATACACATCCATTCAGCTAAGTAATTTAATATTAATAGCCTTTTAAAGCAACTCGGGTATGTTTAACAATTAAGGAGATTTATTTTAAAAGCACGTCTTAGCATGTTGTCACAAGCGCGACATGGAGTACATTTTAATTGATTTTTATATACAAGACGGGTGTTTGCCTTTGTACAATGAGAACTTCAAAAGGAAACTGTTCATCTTCAACTTAAGAGATTGTGCCTGTCGACTCCCAATATCATTCAAAAGGACTATGGCCTGAGATGATACAAAGTTTGAAGTTTGTTTTGTTTAATGGCACTACTAGAGTACATTGATTTATTAATCATCGGCTATTGGATGTCAAACCTTTGGTAATTTTTATATATAGTCTTAGAGAGGAAACCCGCTATAGTTTTCTATTAGTAGCAATGGATATTTTACATGCAGCATCCCACAGACAGGATAACGCATACCACGACCTTTGACATACCAGTCGTGGTGCACTGATTGGAACGAGACAGTCCAATCGGCTCACCGACGGAGATCAATCTCAGACCGACCGGGCACCACGCGAGTGCTTTATCACTGAGCTACCGGCCTCGGTGGCGTTGTGGTTAGGCCATCGGTTTACAGGCTGGTAGATACTGGGTTCGGATCCCAGTCGAGGCATGGGATTTTTAATCCAGATACAGACTCCATACCCTGAGTGCTCCGCAAGGCTCAATGGGTAGGTGTAAACCACTTGCACCGACCAGTGATCCATAACTGGTTCAACAAAGGCCATGGTTTGTGCTATCCTGCCTGTGGGAAGCGCAAATAAAAGATCCCTTGCTGCTAATCGGAAAGAGTAGCCCATGTAGTGGCGACAGCGGGTTTCCTCTCAAACTCTGTGTGGTCCTTAACCATATGTCTGACGCCATATAACCGTAAATAAAATGTGTTGAGTGCGTCGTTAAATAAAACATTTCTTTCTTTATCACTGAGCTACGTCCCGCCCCTTCTTCAAAAGAAGTGCAGCTTTTAAAACATAAATAAATAATATTTTTATATTTATAAACTTGTATACACCGTACAAAATTATACTAAAAATATCCAGTATATAGGAGAGTATCAGAGTGTCATTTTGTTATTTTAATGGCTATTTCTTGATATAAACTAAAGGAATTAATTGTAATATATGTCTCAGTGGCGTTACTGGCTGGTGGCTACTGTATTCGCATCCCAGTAGAGGTCGCCATGATCCCGGTTTACAGAGCGATTTTAGCGCTAAGATCATCTCAAGTGCATTAGGAAGTCAAGGTGATCTTAGTGCTAAGATCGCTTCGTTAAACGGGGCCCCGAATGACTTGTAACGGCTCGACGGGAAGGTTACGGTCACTACACACACTTGTGTCTCATTAAGTTGACAATTAACTATTAAACCGTATCCTACCGGGACAGACAGCACACGCAGGACAGCGTGCTTCAATTAGATATACGCACGGGAATCAAGTACAAATTAATAAATAGATTTTGTAATAGCAATAGTTTGTAAACGTCTCTCTCTCTCTCTCTCTCTCTCTCTCTCTCTCTCTCTCTCTCTCTGTGTGTGTGTGTAACACACACACACACACACACACACACACACACACACACACACACACACACACACACACTGTAAACTAACAGAATATGTTCTATAATGTCATTGGTTAAAATTTACATTGTTTTCCGGAGATGAAATAGACACTAACACCCGCAAATAAATACTTGCAAAACATGTGACGTCAGTGGGATCGGAAAAGTTAAAAGTTCAAGATTGTAGCCTGCAGGTATTCCTTTATTTGATGCCAGCAAATGTTTAATTTTTGACCTTATGTTACATCTATACTAGATTATCTTTTAATAAGCTTAAACTTATTTTGTTTCTTCATTTTGTTTCTTCTAGGAATGGTAAAAGAATTGGATGTGCACAAGAACGAATACGCCACTAAGTTTTTGATTTCCCACAGCACGTATATATTGGTCCAAAAAGAGATTTTAGCAGATGAGTCTTCCACAGACGGAAACTCCACTCCGACGCCACATTTTCAGTACGTGCCACTGTTGGAGAAGTACGCAGAGCTGTTCCCTAGTTACAAACTGCACGTGCAAGAGGTTGAGAAGAAAAAGACGCGAAGAACCACGAGCAAGTCGCCCAGTCCTGCAGGACGATTTCAATCTAAAGGCAAAAGCAAGAAGATTTCGAAACGGAAGTGACGTTTTTGTTTCAAAATAAAGACTTTAATAATTTATTTATTCTTCTGCTAGAAGTGCAGAATACGAATATTTTATGTGCCAACATAACTAATCTGTCATCTTGAAATGCAGACCCTGTGTATCAAAACGATAAAATAATTTTAATTTATAAAACCTTATGTCTGCACAACAGAGAATTATCATGGTGTATTTTAACATAAAAGCAGAACAGAATCTGTTCAACAGGTGCCTACTCCAACACAATTTGAAGTGTCTCCCAATACCCATTTTTGTTTTAGCGGATTAATATACTGAATTTATTATTTTAGTCGGGAAGATGTTATCTTGATCGGCTGCATATTTGGTTGAGTCGTGGGACTTAAGGCTCCCACCCAGAGCGTGTTTTAACGACTCATTGGATAGGTGTAAGGCCACTACATCGACTTTACTCTCATTGTCTACTAACAACTAACCACTAATCCACTGTTCTGGACAGACAGCCCAGATTGCTGAGGTTTGTGTGTCCTGGACAGCGTGCTTGAACCTTAATTGGATATAAGCACGAAAATAAGTAAAAAAAATGAAATGAAATCTGGGGAAGATTGCCATATTGTGTACAATAAATACTGTAGAGACCGTTTTTGTAAGTTTTAGCCTCTCCCTAAAATAAATAAATCTAACAGACACTTACTAACAGCAAGTGTTCATGAATCACAATAAAACCATAATATCATATGCTCGTAAAGGGGGCCATATTCAGATTAACCATTGGCGCCCGACATGAGTATCTTCCAATGCTATTTGTTACCCATTTCATCATGCATAGATGTATCATTACAACAGGACACATGTTAAGAATGCTAGGTTTTTTTTCTTCTAGAGATTGAATTCTGCATATAAGCCAGGCGCGGATCCAGGATTTTTAAATGGGGGGGGGGGGGGAGGGCGCGAAGCGCCCGAGATACCATAGGGGGGTCCGGGGGCATGCTCCCCCGCGAAATTTTGAAATTTAAGTGGCCTGAAACGCGATTTCCTCGCATCTGAGTAACAAAATAACTATATTAACGTATGTTTTTGGTATTGTCATACTGTTTTTGTTATCTTCAAAATTTCATAAACTCTGGTCTCTTCTTTTTTTAAAAGTTAAAGTGGTCATCTCTCCTTCCCATATTAGGCTGGTTTTCCGTTGACTGCGGCTGCCGGTAAATGGGAAGAAATATCGAAACAGTTGTTTCAGTAATATACATTGCTTTGAACAACTGGGCCAATGTGTATCAACAGCCATGGTATGTAATATCTTGCTGCTTATCTGAAAGAGTAGCCCCTGGAGTCGCGGCAGCGAGTTTCCTTTCTCATTGTTTTGTGGTCCTTAACCATATTTCTGACGCTATATAAACGTAAATAAAATGTGTTGAGTATATTGTTAGTACAAATATTAAAGCAGTCAGAAACATGTTTAATATACAGTCAGTAACGTTTTATGCAGAAACTTATATTTGTTATGTAATTACAATCATTAAAAAGTCTCTGTTGGTCGATACCATCTTAAAAATTGCAGCAAACTCAGGAATGTCCCTTTAAGACGATTTTCATGAACAAAATATAATTTAAAGACTCTTGAGAAATAAGTGCATTTTTGTGTAATTCCACTCTAGTGTATGCTATAGTTAAAAAATAAAAAATAACTTGACCCCAAAAATAGGGGGGGGGGGGACCGGGCCCCTTGGGCCCCCCACTAAATCCGCGCCTGTAAGCAACTATCATTATAAATTAAATTAAAGTTGCACTTGTAATGTAATTGGTTTTTTCGGTTGCAAATCAATACAACCTGTCTCAATTTTTCAATTGTACCATTATACAAGATACTTGAGCATAGTTATACAAACCAGTATTATGCAGTTATGCACATATTGTAGCACAGTATTTTACGTGTATTTTATACCTGCATAAAAATGCTAGCATGTGTATTTTAATATATGTTGTACATATTCATTATTGGACATAAACAATTATGTATATTAAAGCTCTTGTTTGCTGAGTTGTTTTCCCTATGCATGAGTACATCCACATAGGTGGGCGTGTGCGAAGTGAAGTTTGCAGAGTTTGATGGGCAAAGCTGAAGATGTCATCAATTAAAGGAGCCAGTTATTTTATTCACCTTTCAACAAAGGTGGGGATATTTCGTAATCTAGCCCACCACCATCCCACCTCACCCCCACCCCCATTTGCGACGCCAGTGTAAAAGTGGCCGCCTTAGATCGATCGAATACTTGTGTGCCTCTTTTCATTAACTTAATATATGATTCATGAAAATTGCGACATTCCCTTGTAAGGATCTACGAGTTGCATTCCATAGTCTAGAATCTAGACCATTTCGTGATTAAATGGCTTCACTTTAAATTCACTTTGTGATTCGGTGTTTATTTATTAAAGATGACATGATGTATACGAGGAGAACATATTAAAACCGGTGTGCCTTAGAAAATACCAGATTAATCGACAGGTGGACGGTGATTAATAAAACCCAGAGGCGGATCTAAATTTTGCAATTGTTATAATTTTATTATATATTATTTTAATTTTTTTTACAATACCCATCCAAATCTCCCTCAAAGTTCCCTTAGCATTCCGCCTCATGACATTACTCCCCCCCCCCCCTCCCCAAATGGATTTTCTGGATCTGTCACTGCAACCTATACTCCGTTTGTAGAAAGGGAGGGGGCCGTTGAATTGGCATGTAACTCTATACTGTATAGGTGGCACGTACCCAATAATAAAGCGCTCGCTTCATGCGTGATCGGTTTGGGATCGATCCCCGTCGGTGGACCCATTGGGTATTTCTCGTTCCAGACAGTGCACCATGACTGGTTTATCAAAGAATGTGGTATGTGCTATTCTATCTGTAGGATGGTGCAAATAAAATATCCCTTGCTACTAACGAAAAAATATAGCGGGTTTTTTCTCTAAGGTTAAATGTTGACATTGACACTGCTACAAATACTGGGTGAAACACGTATTTAATATTACGGGATAGAAAAGGAAGATTTATTCAACGACACATGGGCGCATTTTAAACTATGGCTATTTGGTGTCTAACATTATAGTTATTTGAACAATTGGTTAAATAATCTACGAATACAGGCTGCTCCAACCAAAAACGCGGCAATTTAAGAGAATCGAATCTACCTGTTGTCACAGTGTAACATTCACAACTATATTCAAATGCAATTGATATCTTAGCTGTTCATATATATGTTACAGTTAATCTGTATAATCAGGTAATATGTATATTACCTGATTTTTTCAGCTAATATGTATATTACCTGTTTCACTCAGGTAATATGTATATTAGCTGGGAAAAATCAGGTAATATACATATTACCTGAAATATACTTCACTAATTTATACAGATTACCTGAAACGTGCAGAATGGTATTGACATGGTTGTTATTTGACTGAATGAATAACTATAAACAATAATATGCTGGCAATCTTTATTGGCTCAAAACACATACTATTTGCACACACACTATTACAGAACAAACAACAAGATCTTTTGATCAATGTAGTCCAAGTTTTCAATTAAAAACAAGTTTATTGATCAATGTAGTCAAAGTTCTCAGTTCTAAACAATTCTATTGATCAATGTAGTCAAAGTTCTCAGTTCAAAACAATTCTATTGATCAATGTAGTCAAAGTTCTTAGTTCAAAACAAGTCTATTGATCAATGTAGTCAAAGTTCTCAGTTCAAAACAAGTCTGTTGATCAATGTAGTCAAAGTTCTCAGTTCAAAACAAGTCTATTGATCAATGTAGTCAAAGTTCTCATCAACAACAGTTCTTGTTTATGCATGGCAGGCTGGAATGGCAGCGGGAATTGCACACCAATCTGGCTTTGAAGCATTTACATCGATTTGTCTGACACCTTTTACTTCCAGCACAGTTACATCTTGTGAAACCTTGTCCACCGCATCTTGACTCCAGTTGCACAGCTTGACGCAGGGAAATGTTCTTATCTGTACAGACATCATCGGGTGAATACAATGTCGTAGCACACACATCGAATTGGTTTCTAGATTACTTTCGATCCAATATTCCTCCTTTTACAGCAATTGTGTACAACTCGTTGTCACTGCACTCTGTCACAACTCCGATGATGTTCCTAGGATCTGCACGTCCTCTGTCAACTGAAAGAATGGGCACTGTCACATTGCTTTTGATTTGCACACTAGAAAATACAATGCGACTTCGTTTGACCATTCTCTCTGCCTGCTGGAACTGGGCATCTCTGGCACTCTCTCTCTGCAGCCTAATTTCCTCCTGACGTATAGAGATGGGTGAGACTGGTACAGGTTCTGCTTCGACTGGGTTTGGATGGGATACTGCAGACAGGAGGTCGTCTTCAGTTTGCAACCTTGCCATGACATCTTGGGGGAGGCTGGATGATGTCAATCCTACCTTCGCATCGGCACCAAACAGAGTAGCAAAGGGAGAACGCTTGATTCCAGTGTGATGGCTCGAGTTCTTTTGAAATTGCACAAACTTGAGTCCAACAGTCCAGTCCCGTGTGTCATCCATGCAATCAACATGTCTTTTATGCCGCAGTTGGCTGTTTCCACTGAACCCTGACTCTGGGGGTGTCTCGGCTTCCCATGAACGATGACGAGGTCAGGCCACATCTGCTTCAACTCTGTGATAACTTCCGCTGTGAATTCGGACCCGTTGTCACTTTGTAGTATTGAAGGGGCTCCCTGCAGAAGGTAGATGTCCAGCAACTGATAATCTACTTCCGATGCACGCTTAGAAGTGAGAGGACGCAGGATGCAGAACTTGGTAAGATGGTCTTGGTACACCATGATCCATTTGTGTTGACCATGGCACATAGACTGCATGTCGATGAGGTCAACTTGCGCTCTGGAACTGAAGTCCTTAGACAGGATTGGTTTGACGACAATTCCCTTGGTAGTTGTCCGTTTCCGTTTTCTCTGGCACTCGATGCACATGGACTTGAACACGGTAATAGCATCCTGGGTGATGTTGGCGTACTTCTTGTTGATCTCCTTGATCATCTTGTCTCGTCCTCCATGACCAGTAGCGATGTGGGCGCGCTTGATGATGTCAACAGTCTCCTCGATGGTAGCGAAGTACAGTGGATGTTCCTGGTTTGGCTTCTTTCTGATGAGCTTTTGAACGTCCCCACACTGCAGTAGTTCATATTTCTTAAGCAAGTAAAACTGACGCGGTGACAGAGAACACCATTCACCAGGATATTTATACCTACCAATCAAATGAAGCCAGTCAAAGGAAATCAGCAGCCTAAATCAAGCATTGTTTTTCCAACTAATCCCATCTGCGTCCTAGCAGGCTGGCACATCTTTATTGTGCTCTACAGACAGGATTAGTTAAAACAGCAGTGGTGGATTATACAGATTAGCTGTAACATTGTCTATGAATTGATTTAACAATGAACATGTACATCAAAGGTATTGTGACCAATCAAGGAGAACTTGGACTACATTGATCAAAAGACTTGTTTTGAACTGAGAACGTGGACTACATTGATCAAAAGACTTGTTTTGAACTGAGAACTTGGTCTACATTGATCTAAAGACTTGTTAATACCATTCTGCACGTTTCAGGTAATCTGTATAAATTAGTGAAGTATATTTCAGGTAATATGTATATTACCTGATTTTTTCAGCTAATATACATATTACCTGAGTGAAACAGGTAATATACATATTAGCTGAAAAAAACAGGTAATATACATATTACCTGATTATACAGATTAACTGTAACATATATACGATTCAATAATTGTTATGGTGTCACCTGCCAATTATACAATAACTTAGACTTTTGTTACTTAAGTGCTAGCAATCAGACCAATTAGTGTGAAACTAAATCACAGCAATCAAGAAACACTACGGATTTAAATGATATCCCCAGCTGATACCCGGTTTGCCAACAAACATACCTATTAATTATTATGTCAGCAGTTAGTGATTACAATAAGTCACATGACAAATAAATCACGACACAACTGACAGCGATTTCTTAGCCTGGGTGTGTTGCCTAGGGCAACACTGTTGGCGGGAGATGAATTCCCAAGGAACATTAAGACATAACCATCGGATCCTATAAAAATACACAGAGAAAGAAGAGACACATATAGACCGAGGAGATGAGACCCATGAGGTCTCAGTCGCAGTGTCAACTCCATCGTTCACCTAAGACTTATATAGACATGTATTATCTGTATCACCATGTTATTAACTTGTTAATCATGCTTAGTGTTCGAAAGTAAAATAAGAAAAAAGACATCACCAACTTGTGACTTATCTTCCTTCATTTACATTCGTCAGAAAATAAGAACAAAGAAAAACTACTCTTTGTTAGTATCATGGCACCCTAGGTGATCACTCTACCACTGAGCTACATATCGACCCTTAAACATTACAGTTAAAGTTAAAGCACCTTGAGTTATTAATCATCGGCTATTGGATGTCAAATATTTGGTAATTTTGACATACAGTCTTAGACAGGAAACACGCTATATTTTTCTTTAGTATCAAGGGATCTTTTATATGCATCATCCCATAGACAGGATAGCACATACCACAGCCTTTGATATACCAGTCGTGGTGCACTAGCTGGAACGAGAAATAATCCAATGGGCCCACAGACGGGGATCGATCCTATACCCACCGGCTGGTAGGAACTGGATTCGCACCCTGGTACCGGCTCCCACCCAAAACGAGTTTTAACGACTCAATGGGTAGGTGTAAGTCCACTACCCTGACGTTTCTTTCACTAACCACTAACAACTAACCACTATCCTACTGTCCAGGACAGAAAACCCAGATAGCTTAGGTGTATGCCTAGGACAGCGTGCTTGAACCTTAATTGGACAGAAGCATAAAAATAAATAAATAAATAAAAATATCCCAATATAGGCATATTAAATACATTGTAATATAAGTTTGTTTTAAGTGTTTAAATAAACATCAAAATATGTAAGTTATTGTTTCAGAATCAAATAACTATATATGTTCTAAGATCAGCAACATTCAACATTATTGTACTGCCAAGACACAACACGCACTACGTCGGACTGAAGTACATCCCGCCACACTGGAGAGACCAGGAATAGGCTGTCAAGGTGGACAGCAAAATGAATTAAAGATAGGAAGATCTGTCAGATTAATAAAATTTTTTAAATGGAATTAAAAGGGGAGAAAGGAATGGGAGCAATGGATAGGTAGTAGTAGTTATTATTGTTGTTGTTGTTGTTATTACAGTAGCAACAGCTTAAGCGTCAGCGACAATAGTAATAGTAGTAGTAGTAGTAGTAGCAGCAGCAGCAGCAGCAGCAGCAGCAGCAGCAGCAGTAGTAGTAGTAGCAGCAGCAGCAGCAGTAGTGGTATTAGTAGTAACAATAGTAGTAGTACTAGCAGTAGCAGCAGCAGTAGCAGTAGTAGTAGAAATTAATAGAAGTAGCAGTAGTACTTTGTAGTAGCAGTAGTAGGAGGAGGAGGGGAGGAGGAGGTGTAGCAGTAGTAGTAGCAGTAGTAGTAGTAGTAGTAGTAGTAGTAGTAGTAGTAGTAGTAGTAGTAGTAGTAGTAGTAGTAGTAGTAGTAGTAGTAGTAGTAGTAGTAGTAGTAATAGTGGTAGTAGGAGGAGAAGGAGAAGAAGTTGTAGTAACTATGGAGTAGGAACAGGACGATGAGGACGAGGACCGTATTTGTTCGACAAAATGTTAGAACGGCTATATATTTTTAGATGGGTCTCCTAACTAAGAGGTAGAATTTACAAAACAAATAACAAGCAGCAGACCCTGATGCACACACATCTTTAGCACTTATTGAGTCTTTATTTGTTAATTTTGTATTAAAAAATAATTTTGCTTCACTTTAATTACGTCTATTAAATTTTTAATTAATTTATTAATATATTCAATTAATTTAATTTAAACTTTTTATTTAATAAAAGTGTATACGCCGTCAGGTTGTTGCGCATCACGTTTTGTTTGTCGAGGTGGGAAAATTAAAACGTAAACACTAAACAGTTTTGACTTTTCGAACACTCGCCATAAATGTGAGATTATCACAATGTAATTATCTGTTTAAAATGAAAACTAGACACCGTCTTGCTCTGGTGAAAGCGCCTGCCCGATCTGTTGAAGGCGTTAGACCCAATCAGAGTGCCACGGTGACCGACATTTCGGCTGGCAGTGGCACGATTTCCGCAACTGGCACAAGTCCAAGTCCAGGAAGACCACACTGGCAAATAACTCAACAAGGTATTGTTGTTGTTAGATATTTCAAATAATTAGGTAAAGTAAGATTTCTGACCGTTCCAGCATCCATATCAGTCTTGGGGCGAGACGTAGCCCTGTGGTAAAGTGGTCGGTTTGGGATCGATCTCCCGTCAATGGACTCATTGATGATTGAGCTATTTCTTGTCCCAGCCAGTGCATCACGACTGGTTCGGAAAAATATCTGCCCGGTCCCCCCCTCCCCTAACCCCAACCCCAACCTCAACCCCAACCCCAACCCCAACCCCAACCCCAACCCCAACCCCAACCCTAACCCCTAACCCTAACTAAAAATAATAATGGAGGGGACCGGGCGGATATTATACCACTGGTTCATCAAAGGCTGTGGTATGTGCTATCCTGTCTGGTATGGTGCATATAAAAGATCCCTTGCTCAGTTGCTGCTAAACAAAAAGAGTAGCCCATGAAGTGGCGACAGCGGGTTTCCTCCCACAATATCTGTGTGGTCCTTACGACCTTAGGCCCTAACCATATGTCCGATGCCATATAATTGTAAATAAAATTTCAGAGTTCGAGATTAAATATTTTGGTTTGGGCAGTATCCCATTTGGATACTAACTAGCCCGAGTACTCTGAATGTAAGAGAGCTAGACGGACATTTGGACATAAATATGCTCTCATTACAGTCAGAGACCAACCAATGTATTTTTTTGGCAATTCCTGACAACCAAAAAGTTGGCAAAGATTCCCGCTCTAATACCACACCAATCCTATGTTTGACGTCAAATACCTTTACATCGATCATTTTCGAGTTAACTGATAAAAAAAAAATTCCACATATTAATCACTAATACACATACTACAGAAAGAAATCCGACAGCACCCACATTCAGCTACGCTTCGGCAAACTCCGGACAGCAGAATTCTAAATTCGCCGACCTATATCATGACGTTGTGTCACATGATCGCCCACTCAGCCATTCCATCTACTAGGTGGAATAGCCCAGTGGGCGATCACGTGATCTACGTCTCGAAATAGGTCGCCGAGCTTTGTAATTATGGCGATCATCGATTTTATTGTCTGGCGAGTGTGATACTAGTTAAAAAAGAAACACTGATACTGAATCGAACGTGACAAAAGACACCGCGTCTAAGTTGGCGCAAACGACAGATCAGAAGACATAGAACATGTTCTATATTTTGACAGCGCCAACATAATGAATAAAGATAAAATTCATATAAAAACATATTAATTTATTAAACACGCTCTCTCACAGATGGTTGACCTAATTATTGACCTAACAAGGTATTACATGACAATATATACATTTGATTTGTACCTAAAAGTACTTTATTGAATTATCTGTATAACCACCATATCACACTTATTATTGATATTTTATAAAAATAATTGAATTATGGGTACGGTCCATAATTCTGAGAAAAATAACAATTATTTGGAGAGCAGAGGTGTGACATATTATTTTGAGTCATGTGACGGGCATTCCCCGAATAACCTCAGGGTCAAAACGATTTACCAAACTTGTGTAATGAGAACGCTTGACCATCCTCTACGACGTAAGGTAAATAGAAAAACAACAATGAAAATAAGTTAATAAAAAATAATAAAAACATGTACTGAATGATAATAAGCTGATACATTAATTTATTTTAGTAACAGAAGCATGTTAAACGTCGACAATCCCAACTAGTTAGGCCTTTGCATGTATATGAATATATATACGAAGGCTGTGTATATAGCCACCACTAACGAGGGCTGGCTATATTCACAGCAAGAATGTATATAGGCGGTAAATAAGTACATGTATTTGATTGATCCATATTACCAAACCATCTGGAACAGGAGGAATACATACTAAGTACTGTACGAACAGTGCATTTTCTGAACAGGAGACGGGGTGGGCGAGTATATGAATTTAATGGACCCTTTTGTGTACGTTTTCCACAGATATATGAAAAGTGTCATATTGTCCCTACAGTACTAACAAAAAAATAGTAATAATAAATAAATAATAATAATAATAATAATGAATAAATAAATAATAAATAATAAATAAATAAATAAATAAAAATGACAGTTACAAATTATCAGCTGCTGAGGTAGATTAACTGAAAGAGAAACTAACTACGGACAGTACACAAACTAACAACAGGGCTTGAACTTAATAATTTTTCACATTGCAATTTTGAGGCTGCTTATGTCAAAAAAACAAACAATTAAGTTAATTTTACAGCAAATAAATATGACTAAAAGCTTATTTTGCTGTATTTAGTCACATTTCAAATGCTCAAAATTGCAAGGGGCAATAAAACTCAAAATTATCTTTGACCCTGTATTAAAAATGAGATTTAATATGTTTAATTTAATGGTACTTTGTAAAGAAACATGTTTGTTTAGACTGGATTTTTTTTGGTATGGGTTTAAAACTAAATGACATGTTTTTATATAAAGTTTTACTTTATTCATTATGAAGTTAAATGTCAATTCATCGGTTATTATTCAACAAAAAACCCACTATAGTTTTAATTTTAGCTGTGCAGTTAAATTCCATTGTGATAATTGGAGAGCTAGTTAAATTTGAGAAGGGCCAGTAAGATTTTTCTTCAACTGGCCCTGCTGGCAACCTTGGTTTTCATGTTAATTTTCAACCCTGTAATACTGACATAAATTAATATAAATAGCAGTAATCTATAAGTATTTCTGACATTACTAATGGGCCATTCCGTGGTATTTGGCATAATTTGGTCGATGAGTGTGAACATTTTTAAATGTTCTGTTAAACTAAGTTTTTATTATAGCTTAAAGTTAACACCCTTAAGCACATACAAATATACTTTTATTGCCAATTTACTTATGTTTTATGGGTTTTAATGACAGTTTTATTTGAAATTTTTTTTTTGTAAGCCAGGACGTGACATTTGTTTTTTGGTAATATTTCATTACTGTTATGTGGTATTAGGACATCATATCTAAAATATACTGCATACGAAAATACTACTTTCTCTTCTTTCATATCATAATTAGTATATTAAATTATTTTTCAAAATATATAATGTCACGTCCTGGCTGATTTGACATATAAAAGCTAGTTTTATTTAAAAACTATTTTTCAGAAATAAAAATCCTTTTTAATTCTCCTCCTTCTCTGTTCCAAGTATAAATAAAAGATATAATGATGACTGGTTGTATTAAATGATTAAAATAACCACCTCAAACTTTGAGCCAGGACATGACATTTAAGATGGCATGTTAAATTGAGTAAATATTAAAAATGTATTAAATCTCTCTATATAGAGAAATTGGCAAAACTGACTAGATAATGTACATGTACCTAAAAGAAATTACTTTTATTATCAATATTTTTGCTCTCACCATCAAGAATCGGAAACGGAGAAACTGGACATTCGGAGGAGCATGTTCAGATATTTAACATGGATTTATGTAGATACAAAAATACTATTATCAATTAATTCTGTGCTTCTATGTTTTGACAAAACAATGAATTATTGATAATCCACCAATTTAAAGAATATTGTATTATTACCAAATGTTTCATTTTGTGAATCCAAACTGGTGTACACATACAATAAATATTGTGTCAAAGAATTGTTCAAATACAATGTGCTGCTAAAATCTTACGTTTATTCCTTGGCAAATACAGGTATCCAAACATGAATTGGAATATATAAACCAACATTTCTCCAGTGAAGGATGTAATTGATAAAGATATATGTGGAAGATAAAACTTGGGTTGGGGGAATTCAAATCAGTTGTGTCGAGATTTTTGCTATTGTCATCCATCAACAGTTTATATTAATATACATTGTTGATAGTTTGTCCTATAGATCAGATAATGATAAACAGAAAGAAGAAACTGTCCAAAAACTATAATTTCTGTACTGACTTGAGTTCATATTTTGAATTCCAATTAAATCAGATGATCTTAAAAATACCAACAAAAGGCAAAATATAATAATGTATTAATTCTAAAATATATTGTAAATTGCAAACAAGAATTCTACAGAATTAAAGATCTGGCCTACCATAAACTTATTTAGTGTCATTGATAGTGTATTTGTAGATATCTATCTCAATGCATGTTACAAATGTTTTTAAATTAAAAAAATTAGACTTCCAAAAATTAAATTAAAATTTTAAAATAATAAAGTTCAAAAACAAATTTTGCCGTGCACGGAGGTGAACATTCATAGATAGAACTATAAATGAACCTTTACTGATGCAGGATATGTAATTTATCAGTGTTGAGCTAAATGCAAAAGTTGATGCCTCGGCCAACGGAAAAGTTATACCTATACTTCATCATTTTAGTTTGTACATGTATTGTAAGGTAAAGGTAAGACAAAAATCACCAGACTTAGCAACATCAGGATAAACAATGCTGTTGACAGGATGGTCACTCATTATAAAAGTATATTATATGAATATTGTATGAGAACTTTTTTTTTGCACGAGTTCAATTAATTAGGATTTTATGCACTTATTTTTATTTCATAAATTAACAGTGTTTCATTAGTAGTATTTGATATACATATCATTTATTAGTTGTATAAGTGAACTGGACAAAAAGTCGCATCCTGGCTCCTACTGAAATTTTAAAAAAATAAATGTTACATCATAAAGAATATTTTTTTAGTAAATTGCTATACAGCATTTAGAAATAGACTGGATATTGTGTTAAACAGTGTATTTCAATAAGCAAACATTCTATCAGGAGAGCAGAGTTTTGGAATTTACTAGCACATTTTACATTTTTTTTTTAATTAGGCCTGACATGCTTATACTACTATATGTAATGAGCCTATAAATGATAAAACTGCATTTCCATTTAAAAAGGATTTTTAGTGAAGGAGATCATAAGAGTCGGTCACGTCCTGGCTTAAATCATTACCATGGAATGGCCCTAATGATAAACCTACCTGTATCAATTTTCTGCAATAAAATTTGAAGGGAGGAAACATTCAACAAAAGCAATAGTGACTTAGCAGTCCCCAGTCTATTGCTATGCCGCTATTGCCCCAGTGTAGCATTAGACTGGGTACAAATTTGGGGAGATATTGTTACAGTTTAGCTTTAGACTGGGTACAAGCTCGAAAATACTGTTACTTCACCAGTAAATGATGACTTTCATTGTTTCAGCGAAAAATAAAAACGCAGGATTAAAAAAACCCAACAACATTATATGGTATCGCTGTGGGATATTGGGTTCTTGAAGTCTGGTACCCAAAATTAAATTCTGGTATCCCCGGGATATCAGGATACCATTAATCTCGAAAACTTAATGTATTGAGTGCATCATTATATAAACCATTTCATTTCCTTTCCTATATCAGTCTTTTAAAAAAGACTAACCCTAAATGTTGGAATATTGTAAAGGTGTTGCCACACATAATCATGAGTGCCGCCACACATAATCATGAGTGCCCCGAACGGTCAATCAGCTATTCTCGTATGAGGCACTCATATCATGTGTCGTCACCTTTGGCAGTTTGGATGCTAGTCAATTCAAATCATGGTCATTTCATATCATTTTGTACCACCCACTTCAAACCATACGGTCTAGTTATTTTGTACCATCGTCATTTTATAGTTATACCGAAGAAATTTTGTACAATTGTGAAAAGTCTTTTCGTGCCATAGTAATTTTGTACCATTACCATACTAGTTGCCACTTAGCAAAAGCCTGTTTTGTTTAACGACACCATTAGAGCACATTGATTTATTAATTATCGACTATTGTATGTCAAATATTTGGTAATTCTGGCATATAGTCATCAGAGAATACCTGCTACATTTTTCCTAGTGCAGCAAGAGATCTTTTATATGCACTTTCAGGTGGTTCGATCCTGCGATTAGGGATAGGATGATTATTTGATGTTACCGAAAACCGTGGTTTTAGGCCCACAGTTCGGTGCACCATTTCCCAGTTTGCGAACCGTGGTTCTTTTTTTCTTTTTTTAATGGTACATATATAAACGTTTCCGCACCTTGCTGGTAATCCCAATGATCCGTAAAGTATTTTGGACAATCACAACATTCAATTCCCTTAAACCTGACATGTTTGCATGGGCGATAGGTACCGTTAGATCCTGCACAGAACCCACAGATTTCTTGCTGGGACCGTAAAAATTGTAACCTCCCAAAATAGGGACTGACCTCAGTGATTAATCTGCAGATAGAATAAACATTTTAAGTATTTATCATCCCAGTCATCTAAATTGAAAAAAGGAAACACTTGTTAAGAATTATAAAATGTCACCCAATTATCGTCATATTAAAACGATTCAACATCTCTAATTTCCGTAAGTTTTTATTGGGATGAAATCATCTGTAGTCCGAAGGGACATAGAAAGTGTGGTTGTTTCTACATCCGAATATTGTTACATTCCCTATATATAGCTGGTATTCAAAACTTGTGGCACCAAAAGTATTGAATTAATCATTAAGTTAATGTGCGCCCTACACTAAACTGTCTGCAGTTCCAGAACTACAATGTACATGCAAACTACTTTGCAGTTTTTTTCTTTCTTTTTTCAAATAAATCTTTGCAGAATTTAAATGCTATTGTTCAGACTTTTTCGGGGGTTCCACCACTTGCCCATCCCCTAGACTTGGCCCTGAATGTCTAAAATATTATATCATTGCTTGTGCATATCAAGTTGATGGTCAGTAATATATTATTTCGAAGTATAATCTATGATTGCACGTCCTGTTGTGTAAACCACATGAAATATAAGTTCACAGAAAATGTATTACTGGACATTATATACATTATTGTTATTTGAATTTTGAGTAAAATATGGGTAAATCGAAAATTGCATCTCCCTACTCATCAAGCATATAACGTTCAATGCATGTATTAACTCTTTAACACTGAAAACTATTTATTCCCAAGACATTCATTATCAGTCACTATCAAACAACTTATCAATTGAACAAATATAAACGTGTATTACAAAACATGGACAATCAATATAATACCATATAAAATACACCTACATACGAAGCAAGAGTTTGGGCAGAGGGCCACGCCTCCTCCAATTGCGGGTATACAATATTCTGACCACGTGTGTGTGTGCAATATGTCACAATAAACATCACAAGCTTAAGACCTCACTCCAACACCCCTCACTAAAAGGGAAAGTGGCCTTCAGATGAACAATTGGTTGTGCATTAGTAAATAATAAATATATATTATTCACGTACCAGTGTTTCTGCCAGAAAGAAATGTTTGGGTATGGTGATATGGAATTGAATGCATCCACAATCAACATGGGGGGTATGGGGTCCTCCCCCAGAAAGAAAATGGGTTATGTTTAGGGTTACGGTTAAGAAAATCATACAGTACTGATAACAGTAATTGATTTTGTCACAAAGTTAACTTTAAAAAATACAATCTGCCAAATAATTTGGGTATGGTGCCATACCCGTTTTACCCTCAGGCAAAAACCCTGTGTACATACAACCTGACAGTCATAATGTATCAACCTATCTTATAGTTACTTTATAGTGTTTTGTCCCCAATAGCACCCAAACTTATTTATTTTTTGTATCAGTACATTACATATCGGGCACGGATCCAGAAGTTTTTTAATAGTGAGGTCCCAAAACCCGTTGTTGCTTTTGAACAGGTGAATGGGATAATCTTTAATTTTTTGTGTATTCTGTAATATATATTGTTTGACAAAAATAGAGGGGGCGTGTCACCTGGACTCCGCCTGAATTGTTTATTAAATTATGTTTCCAAATTGTTTCTGAAATATAGGTCATACTACAATATACTCAGCTAGAAAGGTGGAAAAGAACATCAGTTTCAAACACACTATAGAGTGATACTTTGTTTTCAAAATCTTGATTAGCAGTATTTCTAGTGAACTGAAAATTGATTAGCAACTACTGTTTAATGTTTCAAAATTGTGTAGCCATCTCTGAAATTTGTGTAGCGAATTGCTACGCGATACTGAATAAAATGTTCCCCAAGCAGGTCATCTTGCCCCAGCCTATGTAGTCTGCTTACATCTCAAAAGTTGTTAATTGTTAACAGGAAAAATATACTGCATCAACCTATGATGGAGGAATATTATAATATCGACCTAATATCGTCACTATAAAGGGACATTCCTGAGTTTGATGCAATTTTAAGATGTTATCAACTAAAAGAAACTTTTGAACGATTGTAATTACATATGCAATATATTTTTCTGCATAAAATATTAGAGGCTATATATTAAATGTGTTTCTGATAGTTCTGATATTTGTACTAGGTTAAATTTCATTTTATTTCCTAAAATATTTTTTTTCGTACGTACCAAATCCAGTTTGGGCTTTTTACAAATATTAGGACGACCAGAAACACATTAAATATACAGACACTGATATTCTAAACAAGAAAATAAATTTAATATATAAGCTTAATTGCAGAAGTATTTTATTAGACATCTTACAATGCAGCAAACTCAGGAATGTCCCTTTAACAGGCCTTTGGATTACTCGGTAAGAATCATTTCTGGTACCATGTCGGTAAAATCATAAAACTGAAATTTAATTTCCCATCATTATTATACAGAGTACGACTATTCAACGAAAATAATATCAACAGTTTCTGATGGGTTCCTATGGACACAAGGCTCGGAACCGAAAAAAAAATTTCCATGAATTTTGAAATCTATGGTCTGCTTTAATCCAGCTTACATTTGACAATGCTTATTTTCTTCAGACGATGAAACATGCAGCATGATGAGCCCATTTGAAAAAAAGCTGTATCTGCGTCAGGAGGACCTGCTGTGTTCTCAGACGGTCGATTCCCAGTGTGAGGTTAGATGGGATTGCACATCTCCAGATGCCATTCGGCACTTGAAGAAAAGTAAGATGCTTGGTTGTCATGCCGTTAATATTCTAGACTGAATCAAAATCTGATCATCACAAATACACACTTTTATGTAAAAAAAATAAAATATATATGTATGTATGTATGTATGTATGTATTGATGTATGAATATCTATATATATTGTATGTATGTCAAGGTTGACTGTTACATATATAGATATTAACGCACTGGCACAGGGGATAATTAAATCCTTTCTGGCCTCACAAATTGTCCAATGCCGTTGCTGGGACTTGAACCTGTGGCACCGAATTGCCTACAAATTGCGAGACTAACCACGATGTGCTCTGACCTAGCGAGGCATCCATAAAAAGGATGCTCTTTAACTCAACCACATGCATGGGGCCTACAATCTACGCAGTCGATCAGCTTATGTGCACAAAACAGTGGGCAGACCTGGCACTGGCTAGTATGTATTGATGTATGAATATATATATTGTATTTATGTCGAGGTTGACAGTTACATGCATAGATATTAATGCACTGGCACAGGGGATAATTAAATCCTTTCTGGCCTCACAAATTGTCCCATGCCGTTGCTGGGACTCGAACCTGTGGCACTGAATTACGAGACTAACCATGATGCGCTCTGAGCTATTGAGGCATCCATAAAAGGATGCTCTTTAACTCAACCACATGCATGGGGCCTACAATCTACACATGTATGTTTGTATGTGTGTGTGTATGTATGTATGTACATAATGATACATTGGCCTTAAATTCATATTTTTGCAATGAAACTTGTTAAATAGCATTCATGTATATGTTTAAAAAGATGTATTAGGGTTTTGGTTTTAAAAAAAAACAAAAAACTGGCCCCTTGTCTGGGAATAAGCCCACCCCATACTAAGCTCACAATGAGCTTTTTTTGGCCCCCGGTCAAATACAGTAATAACTAAATTAAAATTAATTAATGTCTTTATTTATAACAGCAACTAATAATAATAATTATATGAGCGAGGAAGAAAACAAAGAAAGACTTAAGTACCATATCTATTAATTCCAGAATTCCATTTGTTATTAATCTGTGACATATTATTTAAGGCTATACTGAGAGGCATTTTTAACTGTATTGAAAGGTGTTTTATGCATCTATATGTACATGGCAGTGTTTTAATACACTGTATGCTATTATGTCTTTCAGTAAGGAAGTGCAGAAATGGACAGGATAGCATGTCGGACATTGTCCTCAGGTTTCTGGATGATGTAAGTACTGCAGAGAGAAGTAATTATACGTTTCTTGTACTCTGTATCTGAAAATGTTTATCTTTTCTTCATTATAATTAATGCCACCACTCACCAAAAACACAGAAAAATTTGTTTTTCCTTTTGCACGCCTCACATTGTTTTGCTAAAGTAGATAGATAGCAATTGCTAACAACTACAATAGTTTACTATCCTAGCTTTAATTAGCGATAAGTTTTCTCCACATTTTATCCAGATATAAATTGAGGGAAAACCATTACAATGATACTGATTCCACATACCAGACTGAAGCCATATCTCCTGTATCAGTTGCCCTAAGATCTCCTAGGACAAAACACATTCAATTTTTTTTACCATCTGCCATTTTGCTTTTTTATGGAATACTCTTCAAGAGGTCTCATTCCAGCCAGTGCATCACAACTGGTATACCAAAGGCCGTTGTATGTGCTATCTTGTCTGGGATGGTGCTAATCGAAAAGAGTAGCTCACGAAGTGGCGACAGCAGGTTTCCTCTCAGTATCTATGTTGTCCTTAACCACATGTCCGACACCATATAACCATACATAAAATGTGTTGAGTGTGTCGTTAATAAAACATTTCCTTCCTTCAAGAGGGGTGGAAGCCTCCAGAGTATGTGACGTAATTAATCTGATGTCATGACGATTGCGTTATACCTCAGCTCATGTCATGACATTGTTAGATTCTCCTCTTGAAGAGTATTCCATAAAAATTCAAAATGGCAGCCAGCAAAAAATTGCAATATGCTTTGTCCTAGGAGATCTCAGCGAAGTCAATTTCGGTGACATGGTTATAATGAAGCAAGTGGAATCTGTGTCATTGTAATGGGGTTTTTCACAATCTGTGTTTGGACAGATAATCTAATGGTACTTAAAGATAGGAATGTAATCTATTGTAGTTGTTAACAATGTGGTTTCAGACTTGTAATTAAAATATTTTGCCTGTGTTACAGATGCTGGGAAAAGTGTTAAATATATTGCATTAATTCAGTGTCTGAATAGCTACTAAATACTAATTAAAATAATTACAATTTTGTTTTCAGAATGGTGAAGTGTCAACTAATACACCACCTCTTCTAAGCTTATGGATGGAGTCCAAAATTGTGAATAACACAAACAGTCGCTTCCCTGGTCAGTGTGTGGAGCCTGAGAGGAAAACGCACAGGTATTGCTTTCTAGGAATAACACGTACTAGATAAAGAACGTAATCAGTTGTTTTGCTGGTCAGTCATTCTATTTAAATAACATTGAACCAATAGACATCTGATATTAACCCATGTTGTATACGAGTTATTGTTCAGTCAGATATTACATAAACTACTGCATCTTTCACTGAAAGTTAAGGTCGACGACAGAACTTCCTCACCATCGTTTTTGCTTCATACACAATAAATATAACAAATCTTATTGTAATTTCACTACATATATATTTCGTATATGGTACAATGTTTAAAAATTATAATATTTTCTTCAGTCAGAGATATATGTTAGTAATTAGTATTGTTCCAAACAGGATTTCAAAACATTTGTGCATTAAACATTTCTGGTGTTCTGAAAACAGAAGCATCATGTACCCAGTTTATTTTTATACACCCATCTATGGGTCGTATTATGGTTTGGCGTTGTCTGTCCGTACGTACGTACTTACATCTGTTAACTTTTTCTTGTCTGGACCATATCTTGCATACACGTGCATATAGGACGGTCAAACCTCACATGTAGGAACAACTTGGGATGGTGGTGTGTCACTTACTATTACTAGTAGGGTGACCTACTTTTCACGGGCTACTGCACATAACAGTAAATCCTTGTCTGGACCATATCTTGCATACAGGATCATCAAACCTCACATGCAGTGTTCGAGATTAATGGTATCCCGATATCCCGGGGATACCAGATTTTAATTTTGGATATCAGACTTCAAGAATCCAGTATCCCGCCAGGATACCATATGTTGTGTTTTTTAATCCTGAGTGTTTATTTTTTGTTGAAACAATGTAAGTCGTCATTTACGGATGAAGTTAAGTAACAGTATTTTCGAGTTCCTACCCAGTCTAATGCTACACTGGAACAATAGAGGCATAGCAAAAGACTGCGAACCACTAAGCCGCTATTGTTTTGATTGGGATGTTTCCTTCCAGTCTAAGTTTTCCTTAAAGGGACAGACCCTAGTTTCAACCCGTGAAAATTAACACTAAGTTTACTTAATCTACAAATCTGTAACACATTTGGATAAAGTTACAATGGAGTGAAACACGAGTCTGTGACTTTGAAATGGTGAAATACCCTCTAAAAATGGACTAAAACTTGACTCCATAACTTTTACTTCTCAGACGCACATGCATTTTTAAAAAATATGAGAAATGTATTTTGTGATATTAGAAACACCAGGATGATCAAAACCACTTCCAGTGTACAGAAATTGATCCACTAAACCATAAAATCTAAGTAAAGTATGATTTCAGTTACAAAAACTGGCTATAATAGTAAAAAAATATGCAGTAGTTTTTTAAAAACTAGGGTATGTCCCATTAATTAGGCCTAGTAATTCCAAAGATTATAAAAACACTGAAGAGGCCATTATAAAATGTTTTTAACCAATACAGCCTTTTGTTTTATTTATAAAAATTAAAATTGGCTTGCTATATTTGAAGGTCAGGTAACCACATCTAAAAGTGGGATACTAAATTCTCAGGTTGGAGACCAGATTTTGAAATGTTAGTATCCAGCTGGGTTACTGCCCCCAATGTTTTAATCTCGAACACTCACATCAATTATACCCGTAACATATTCATTAATATAGATATGCTTTTCCATCAAACTCCTGATAGGCGTATCATGTACTTCACCGGTACTCTTGTTATTGTAGGCAAAATGATGTGATTCAAATTCAAAAACAGCTGTATTGTTACGTTGCTTTGCCACAGTTAAAAGAAATCCAGTTCCTACTTTTGTCTTACTTTTTCACAAGGGTGTGCAGGACAGCCTGGGTGTTGGATATGTTTTGCTTCAGCAGTACTTTCAAAATTGTTTTAAGTATCATTTCAGCTTTTATTTTTAAATGGGTTTCACATCCCTATTTGTCAGATATAACATTAAAAACTTTGCCATTTGACATGTTTTATTTATTATGTATGAAACCAAAATGATGTTACGGAAATTGTAGGGTTTCATCAACCTTATGCCACATTTCATTATTATAGGAACCAAAATCTTTCTGTTATTATTTAATAAATAAAAAAATTCTGTTCTCATTCTTGTTTTAAATAAATATTGGTAATGATTTGTTTTTCTGTTATAACAATTTTTGCTGTTTACTAATATTTAAAATTTTGGCTTTGAATATAAAAATTAATCATAATTAGGTGTAAATAAAATTCTTTAAATGTTTAAACTAATTATATTAATATAAATAATTATGGCTGGTACCAACAGTGTTTAACGAGAGTAAAACTCTAATTTCAGCACTCGTCGAAGAAGACGACCCACGGGACATGAAGAAGATGAGGCCAAGGCACTGTTAAAAAGAATGATTGAAAGATGTGAAGTCATTGGTGCGTGTTTTTGTAACAGGGTGCTCAGTGCAGAAAATAACACAAACTGCCCTTTAGTTTCACAGTATATTGCCGATCAAGGACTCGGCCAAAACCCATCTCAAACCCTCGAGGTTTAAGATGTCCTACCCATATCCAACACATCCAACATCACTTGTAGGCTACACTTTAAAGCTTTACATAAACTCTTAAATGCGAAGATGCAAGACACAAAAAATCATTAGGAGCCCAAAAGAAAACACCATCAAGTATAAATCAGTAAATGCAGAATGGTCACCTTCTAACATCAGCTGATCATTTCATGGTCAGAAGCCCAGTCAGAAATAGAGACGCTGACAGATAGCAAATGAAAATAATCCTTACAAGAAATAAAGAAATGTCACAGGTATTCACTGACTGCACAGGTAAAACATGCAATATGAAACTGACCACACAAGCCAAGTACAGAAAGAAATACACTGAAGAAAGTTAAAGGACATAAAATACAGATAGTCTTATTCAACTTACCGTACTAGCACAACAACAATGCTATACGACCCTGAGTTATAACCTCCACTGCAGAATTATCTCCCCTTGCCGGATGTATAACCTACACCCGCGCATGGGTAGACCGTATATCCTCGTTTTTGATTCTGCAGTCCTCCATTGCAGTCGTGTTCGAGTGCTGTAGTAAATTTTTTGTCAAATTGATAAATTGTTTATTAATTTGTAATTTTGTTTTACTCTGTCATACGAGGTCTTTTGGGTGATTTACACAGGGGGTTAATGTCTGACACGGCTTCCTCGGGCTCCAACCGGTTGGTTGTGTATGCTGAGGGGGGTTGTCTTAAACGACTGCCCCAGTTTGATCAGCATTTGTTATGTCGTTCTTGTTGTTTTGAACGCCAGTGTCATATCTGTGTAAATTGGTCCCCCTCCACGTGGGGGAAGGCTAAGAAGCTGTCAAAAGACGCCGAGTGTAAGAGGATGATTAGACGTGAACGAGACAGGCGGAGCACAGTGGCAACCTCCGGGGTCGTGCTCCATACCAATTTGCCGTCGGTCGGCAAGTCGGTGTCCAGTTCAAAGAGCTCGCGGACAAGTGGTAGGCACAAGGACGCCTCCTCGTCTGTTCGCCATCTTCATGGTGATACCAGTAAACCCGAAGCGCCGCTTGGCGCGGAGGGGTGCTGTTGCTCCCTGCTTCCAGGTCGGGCTCCGTTCCACCTGCTTTTGCCTCCGTCGGTGGAGGCGGTGCCTGTTACGGTTGTAACGAGGGCATCAATCGGAGGGAGTGCAGTCGTGGCAGGAACGACTGTGTCTCTCAGTTCCGACTCCCATCTTGCTGATGGGGGCAGGGTTATCGGTCCTTCTGTGGAGGGGTCGATTGGCTCTAGGATGAAGTCTCACCAGATTTCTGGTGCAGGGTTGGTCGTGGCGTCCGAGGGCGCCATTTCGGCCAACGCGTCTTTCGGTGATCGAGCCACTTGGCGAAATCGCGAAGTCTCACGGAGCCGGGTGGCATTGTTTCGGGTGCGACGCCAATCGGCGTCCCTTCTGTTGTTGGGGCGCCTGTACAGCGTCATCAACTTTTAGATCGTTTGCACGTGGCTACGTCAACTGAGTTGGCTAATCCACACGTGGTACTTTGGGTTCAGAATTCGGCACAGGATTCGTACGTGTACGAATTTCCTGATGGTCTGGTTCAACTGACACCACCAGTCCCGTTGTCTGCTTCGGCAGGGATCAGGGAAACTGCAGCTTTCTTGGGTGCGCCTGTGTCTACACTGATGGTCAATCCGGACCTGTCAGATCGGGGTAGAGGTTCCAGGCGTTATCCCTCGACTGCGTGGTGGAACCTTTCGTTCAGGGTCCGATGGTTTCGGGTCGCCCTCAGGGGGACTATGTTTCTCTTTTTGAGAAGTTCATGGCCTGGCTAGGGAAATGGCCTCCACCAGTCCCTCCACCGCCGGGGTTTCCAGCGAGACCGGGGTTGGACCAGTTTGCAGATTCAGCCGGTCTGCATCATCCTGCCCATGCAGTTTTGTTTCTGTTACGGTCAGCGCATGGCGCGTCGTTTGAAAAAATTTCACCAGGTTTGGTGCTCGATGAGATTCCCAATTTGGTACGCCAGATGGCGATTATGATTACCAGGCGGTTCTTGGTTTTGTACGGGAACAGGTCCGACTGGTGTGCGCGGATGCAATTCTGTAGGAGGAGGCTGTTCAGTCTTACAAGGGTGTTTTGTTTGGAAACCGGCCTTTAGCGACGGACGCTCCGTGGCAGGATTTTGGCTTGCCGTTAGCGCACGAGGCGCATGAATCTCTTGCGGAGATTGATGCTTTGATTGCAGGTAGCGATCGTATTTTGGGGGCGTTGGTGGAAGAGTTTCCGGCAGCGTTAGCTACCGGGAAACTGTTGTCTGCGGCGAAGGTTTTGTCCACGTCTTCGTATAAGACATTGGGAGCTTCCTTCCTTTCACATCCAGCAGTCGTTTTCGCTAGGGTGAAGGCAGACTGCCACCCATCTCCTAATGTCAGTGTGCCACTCACGGATTTAGAGACTTTGGAGAGGTTATCTAAACTTCTTTTTCAAGTCAATAACCATTTAGGTACGTTCCTATTTGGGTTAGATAAAGCAGTCACGGGTCTTCCACCGATGGCTAAGGGTTGTTTGTTGGCGGCTTCTAACAGTCTACTTCTGCGTTGGGATCACTACCTGGCGGGACTGAGAGCGACGGGTGTGGTTAAAACCTACTTTCGTAGCCGCTCAGTAAGGGAAACCTTACTTTTTGGGACCAATTTTAACTTGGTCATGGACCAAGAAGCGGCGAAATTCGTCCCTGCTGCTCAGTTCCAAACTGCTCGTAAGCGCCAGGCGGCGTCTACTTTTAAGCCTCCAGCCTTAAGAAAAGTCGATTTCTTAACAGGTATCAGATCCCTGTGGTGTCTGATTCAGGCGTGCAGTCGGGTAATGCCCGTTGTTCATCGAAATAGGGACGTTTTCGGGGGAAACCGGCACGTTTTCGTGGTTCCGCTCTGGGCAAGGCGCCCAGGGGTGGGAAGCAGCCGGGATGAGGGTGCGTGGACAATCGACATCTGCTTACAGAGGTTCTGTTAGCAGATCTTCCTGTGGGGGGCAGATTGCGCCATTTTGTTCAAAGTTGGTGCGAATTGCCAGATCTGGACCCATGGGTTTTGTCGGTTGTCCGCAACGGATACAGAATTCCGTTTTCATCACCCCCTCCACTGACGTCCTCCCCCGGTTACCTGCAGTACCGTCTGTCGACAAACGAGTACTGGTGGAGAAGATGGTTGTCGAGTTTCTCGACAAGAAAGCCATCTATCCAGGAGGCAGATTTGGGCACTCTGGGATTTTATTCCCATCTGTTCTTCGCCCAGTCTTCGGTTTAGTCTGTTCGTGCTTTGCTTCAGGTGGGGGAATGGGCGGCGTCCATCAATTTGAAGGACGCTTACCTGCATGTTCCAATCCATCGGGATTTTGGGAAGTACTTGCGGTTCCTCTACGATGGCAGAGCTTACGAGTTTCAAGTTCTGCCATTCGGATTGGCCACAAGCCGTCACGTCTTTACTCGGGTAGTAAAGGCAGTGGTGGGGCGTGTACATCTGTTGGGTATATGGATGCACAATTACCTGGACGATTGGTTAATTCCGGCGGCGTCACAGACGGCATGTCTCGTGGGCGTGGAGTTCGTGATCGACATGATTCTCCGATTGGGGTTTATTCCCAATTGGGTCAAGTCGGAATTAGTGCCAACGCAGGTTTTCACTTATCTCGGGGTGGTTTTCAACCTTGTGGAGGTGTCCGTTCTTCCGACGGATTCACGACTACACAATTTCACGACGTTGGCGCAACGTCTTCTGGTGTAGTAAAGTGCGTCGGTGCGCACGCTCCATGTTTTGATAGGCCATCTCGAATCGCTGGCGGTGCTGAATGTGTGGTTCAGACGGTTCAAGAGACCGCTTCAGTGGCATTAGTCCCGGGTGTGGGATGGTCTCAGCTGGGATTTGGTGATACCATTGGGGCCTTGGTTCATTCTTCCGATCCAAGAGTGTCTAGTGGACAAGTGTATGTCCCAGGCCGTTCCTTTATACCCACTTTCTCCAGAGTTGGTCCTGTTTACCGATGCTTCCCTCGAGGGGTTCGGTGCACACCTTTTGGATCAACATTTGTCAGGGGTGTGGACTCCTTCAGAGAGGAGTCGTCACATCAACCTGTTGGAGATGGAAGCAGTGTGTCACGCTTGTCTCCATTTCAGGACTGTTATTCGACATCGTCGAATTTTGTTGAGGTTGTTGCGTACCTCAATCGGTGGGGAGGCACCAAATCCCTGTCATTGAGTCTTGCGGCTTTGGAGATTCTGGAATGGTGTGACGATTCGGGAGTGGTGTTATCGGCCAAACACATTCCTTCGTCCATAAACGCCTTGGCGGACACTTTGAATCCTCGTTCCCCGGTTCAGACGGAGTGGATGTTGCACCAGACGGTGGCTTATCAAGTTCTTCAGTTGTGGGGGAGTCCTCAACTCGATGTTTGCCTCTCGCCTGAACAGTCAGTTGCCAGTGTTTGTATCGCTAGTACCAGACCCACTGGCACTGGAGTACGATGCGTTGAGCATGGACTGGACGGGACTGGATTTTTACGCCTTTCCCCCTCCGGTTCTGCTTGGCAAGGTTCTGGCAAAGATCAGACAGCAACCTTGTCGTGTCACGCTCGTAGCCCCGAGTTGGGCAGCTCAAGCCTGGTTTCCTCCGCTCCTGTCACTTTTAGTGCAGGAGCCGGTGCGGTTGCCGTTGATACTTGATCTGCTCAGTCAGAGACTGCGTCGGACAGAGTGGCATCCGAAGCCAGAGGTTTTCCGACTTCATGCATGGTGGTTGTCGGGGTTTCCCTCCGAAACCGAGGCTTTTCTAAACGGGTTGCTGAGCTCGTCTCCTCTTCGAAGCGCCAGTCTGCGGAGAGGGTCTACCAGTGTCACTGGCGCGCTTGGGTTCGTTGGGCGACTGAGAGGGACGTGGATCCCTTGTCGCCAACTGTTAATGACTTAGCCGAGTACTTTCTGGCTCTTGTCCAAGAAAGACAGCTGAAGGTTCAAACAGTGAGAAGTCACCGGTTGTCCATTTTCACTACTCTGAGGCAGTGTGGATGTCAAGATTTCTCAACGAATCTCGTGTTGCATGACTTGCTTAAGTCGTTGCAAAACACGGTTGAGAAGCCTTCCATTTTGCCTAAATGGAATGTTTTTCTGGTTCTTCATGCACTCAAAGGCAAGCCCTACGAGCCTTTGAAATTCGTCATTTGACGTGGAAAACTTTGTTTCTGGTCTCACTAGCGGCTTGCCGTCGTATTAGTGAGATTCATGCTTTTTTGCATGATTTGGTGGATTACAATACGGACGGGTCAGTTGCGTTACGTACTGATCCTGGTTTCGTGGCTAAGAACCAGGTGCCAGGGGAAGAGTTTCTTCCGGCCATCATTCAATGTTTATCTTGTACGCTTTCTGCGGATAATTCTGATAGACTTCTTTGTCCGGTGCGGGCTTTGAAATTCTATTTGGAGCGTACTAGAAATCTCCGGCAAAACACGAAGAGACTCTTTATCTCTTTCACTCGCCAACCAGGAGACATTACGAAGAATGCTTTGTCGAGATGGATTGCTGCAACCATCAAACTGGCATATGAGAAGGCGGATGATCATGTTCTGCAGAATTTCTCCGTTTGACCTCGGGCGATTTCTGCTTCCCTTAATTTCCATGATTCTTTGGACATTTTCAAGGTCATGAGTGCGGGGTTTTGGAAAGGTCGACACACGTTTGACCATTTTTTTTACATGATATGGCTGTTGGTCCGGACGGAACTCGGCGGATTCAATCAGTCATTGCAGGGCAGCAAGTAATTTCGGTGCGCAGGGCCACGAGTAGGGGGCGACCCGTATTTCGTCCGGTCGCTACCGGCAGTCTTTCTGGGAGATAGTTCTCCACCTCCTGTTTGGAGAGTGGGGGGTGGATGGTTCACTATCTGGAGCAGTCGAGTGTCTTTTACCATTACATGGTGTGCGGGTTTCCTCACCTTGTTAACTTGGTTTACTTTTAATTGGGGTTGTAGTTCTTCAATTTAAAAGTCACTTTGACATTTTATACCTCGTATGATGTGGGTTGCTTTTTCACTGTATCATTACTTGATACGAACACTACTGGTTGAATGGGTAAGTCCTCCTTGTTTTCTTACCTCCTCCCTTTAATGTTAAATTCTCGTGCTTTAACGGTGTTATATCACGTCTGTTATAGCATTGTTGTTGTGCTAGTACAGTAAGTTGAATAAGACTATTAGAAAATTTGTTTCTAATTTTCATTATTATTCATACTTACCTAGTACTAGCACAACAACCGTTACCTCCCACCCGCCCCGAGGGAGGTCTGTTTTTGATTCAGTCATTCCGGACTTTGAATCGATAACGAGGATATACGGTCTACCCATGCGCGGGTGTAGGTTATACATCCGGCAAGGGGAGATAATTCTGCAGTGGAGGTTATAACTCAGGGTCGTATAGCAGTGTTGTTGTGCTAGTACTAGGTAAGTATGAATAATAATGAAAATTAGAAATAAATTTTCTAAACTTAGTGTATGGTGGTGTTATTATTATATAAAGTACATGTCTACCACACATTTTCTCCCACAGTGAAAGATGTCTCCATCTTTTCTTTGTCAGTTAAAATATTTGTTTTCATGAGACAAGTTAAAAATTCTACTTTTTGTTGTCACTCTGGTAGTTACTTGAGACATAATAAAGTCTTCCAAGGACACCTAATTATTAATTGTACTGGTGGACTTCTTGGTAACACACAAGGAGAAGCCATAGGTGCTCTACTGGCTTGTACTGTTGAAATGTCATCTATGCGAGGCAAAGTGTAAGAATCTTTCTTGGTCTTTTGATTTAATTGGCAGAAATTGATTCACATGTAGTTTATCATTTTTCTTTCTACATAAAACAATATTTGATGACCATGGACTGTGATTTTCTAATCATTCCACTTGTTTTACTAAATCAACAAGACCAATATCCATTCCTCATCATTCTTTGAGAAAATATCTTGATACTTGTTGATACGTTCAACACCATTTTCCAACTGTTCTGGATGTAAATCAGTAGAGGACAAATCAGTACTGCTAAGTATGGAATCTGCTCCCTCTACATGTTCTACTAATGATGCATCTTCTACTGTTACTAGTAACAACAGTTCTAGTAGTGACATTTGAGAAACAAACTTTTATATCCCAGTCTCCCGTTACTTAAATGAAATCAAACCAGGAACAATGTCAGTATCAGCAGGTATTGCTACATCTTTGATTTGCTGTAGCAAAGAAGCAGGATAGTCGACCTCCTTGTCCAAATAAGCTGTAACAACCACTTCTGAATTAGCTGGGATAATAATATTCTCTCGCTCTGCACTCTTCACCACAGCTAATCGCCATTTCTGTCTGGACAAATCTATCTCTCGGTACCATGACTCGAAATGCTAACTACATCAGTACACTTAATATTACACATATGTTTCATATGTTTTTTTATTAACTCAGTTATGTTGAAATATTGACTGAATTTACAAACTGCATTTAAAAATAGAACAGTTTTGTAGTTTCCAAAACACTTTTTATTTTATTTTTACATCAAGCCAAACTGGAATTATTGAGAGAAAAACACTACCGGTATGTAGATGTCTTTTCCATGGTATAAGATAATATGAAACGGTGACTGCACATTTAATAAGTCTTAATCCAGTGTTGATTAATATTTACCATTGTGTAAATCAGTAATATTTGAATAAATATGAAATGTTTTGATGTTTTATGATTCTTATTTGTTTCATTTAACTATATGTTATTTTTATTTTATTTTTTTCAGAAGAGTCGACCAGTACCAATGAAGATGAGTAAGTCAAAATGTCTTTATTATATCTCCATTATTTAACAAAAAGCGATAAATGATGGTTTTGTTTTTTCCTTTCTTTCTTTCTTTCTTTCTTTCTTTCTTCTCTCCTCTCTCTCTCTCTCTCTCTCTCTCTCTCTCTCTCTCTCTCTCTCTCTCTCTCTCTCTCTCTCTCTCTCTCTCTCTCTCTCTCTCTCTCTCTAATTTTTTTTATTTTTTTATTTTTATGTTCATACACATACCTTTGTTTGACACCCAATAACTAATGTGAATTAGGTGCTGGAGTGTAGTTAAACATTAATTCATTCATTCCTTCATTCTATATCTCTGATGCTTGCCAAACTAAATTTTTTTGTTTTCAAATTATAATAATTCTTTTTCAGGAAACGGATGTTGACTACATATGAAAATGGACAGCTTTTGGAAAAAACTGCAACTTTGAAATTTTTTTCTCCGAAATCAGAAAAAAGACAAGAATCTCAATCCACCAGTTTGTCTAATAATTCAAATAAAGTTGAAATGAAAAATATCACTTGTGACAAATCCTCCGATTCCGATCAGAAAAATGCCAGCGATGATAGCATATGGACAGATGACGACCTGTTTGAAGACAACTCTTTTATTCTGGAGGCCACACAACTCCCAGCAGGCAAACGGAAACTGAACTCGCCTGCCAGAGAACAACCAAACATCAAGAACAAACGATACACGTTCAGCCTAACAGCTGATTGTGATGTTGTACCACCCACAGCTGTTGCTGTAAACGCACAACAGTCTGTAACTAACACCTCTTCTGGACAAAATACATTAAAGAATATTTACCAACCAACAACTGTTACATCAAAGAATATTTGTCAACGTACTACTTCCACATCAAAGAATATTTGTCAACCTACTACTTTCACATCAAAGAATCTTTGTCAGACTAATACTTTTACATCAAAGAATATTTGTCAACCTACTATTTCCACATCAAAGAATATGTGTCAACCTACTACTTGTACATCAAAAAATGTGTGTCAACCTACTACTTTTACATCAAAGAATATTTATCAACCAGCTACTTGCACATCAGCCATGGTTAGGACGGGATGTGTGACGAACAATAATAGTTTTAAAAAGCACAGCAGTTTTGATGACAAGTCTGCTTTCTCCAAAGGCTCTTACGTTCAAGGTTGTTCTAAAACTACAAGTTCTGCTGGATCCAGTAAGTCTACCTGGAGGAGAAGCCACAGTTTTTCTGGATCCCAGTCTCCTAGCAACCCTCCACGACGACAGCCAGCATGTACTGTTTCTCGGTCTGAAACCGGATTTAAGGGAACTCAACATGTTGCTGAAATCAACAATAACTGGAATACGACATTGGTAGCTACAGTATGTATTCCAGATTCTTGTCAGCAGAAAATATCAGCGACCTGTGATAGCAGATTTGGATCATCAGTAGGGAAGAATGTGTCGCACGGTGCTCGTCTGAGTAATAAGAATGAATATCTAGATACTAGCATCACCGATGAACTTCTGTATCAGCTGGCCGAGCCTGACGAACTGTTAGAGAGTCAGCTGACACCCGATGACTCCACGGTCAACAAGATCAGCGAAGAGTTGTGTCACGATGATCTCTTTGATGATGAAATGGATGATGTTTCTACAGTTGTGAAAACAGTTAACACCAGTAGTGTGGTTCCCAAGACAGCCAGTATTGGTATGGATATGAAGATAGCCAGTAATAAGTCAGTCGGTAGCCGTGGTGGTTACTCTGTCCACGGTAAAGGGAGTAGCTTGACATTTCAAGGTAAACCACCGTCCCATGCTGTTGGTGGTAAGACATTACAGAGTGGTTCTAGTCACATGTCAACTCGCATTGGTACAGTTGGCTCGGTTGCACCAACTCAGCAAAGTTCTGTGGGAAAGTTTAGTTTCAAAAATTCTGTTTTGAAATCAAAACCAGCATCTGTGCAGTCAAGTGCTCCAGTGAACCATAACACAAGAAATTCAAGTACAGTGCCAAACATGGAAGCCTCTAAGAATGGAACATGCAGTAAAAACACTGCTTGTGGTAAGCATACTTGATGTAACATTCTAGTAATGTCTTCAGCAGGAGTATAAATAATATAGTATTAATGTAATTCTCCCACAGCTCTTTATACTGTGTTTTTACATAATTATACAATTTTGTTTTTTTAATGGAAATAATCATATTAACACCTAATAGCCGATCTCTGTTTTTGTGTAAATTCATTCTCCCATATCTACATGTAAAGTCCAAACAACATTGTTAACAACTACAGTATTCTCCTACCTTTCATTACTGATGGATTTGATCCACATTCTGTCCAGACAGAAATTGTGAAAAAAACATTACAATGACACAAATTCCATATACTAAATGATAATAAACATGTCACCTATCTCGACTTTGCTAAGATCTCCTAGGACAAAAAACATAAAAATTTTCACCATCTGCCATTTTACATTTTTATGGAATACTCTTCAAGAGGGGTTGGAAGGCTCCGACGTCATCATGATTGCTTTTATACCATAACACATGACATTTGTTAGATTGCATCACATATTTTCACCCCTTTCGGAGAGAATTCCATAAAAAGGCAAAATGGCAGCTGGCACAATTTTTATTATTATTATTCTAGGCAATCACAGCTAAGTCGATAATAGGTGACATGTTTATCATCTAGTATGTGAAGTCTGTGTCGTAATGTTTTTTTTTGTCTGGACAAAATGTGTGGAAAATCTTATGGTACTTAAAGGTTGGAGGGTAATTTATCATAGTTGTTAACAATGTGGCTGGTATGCTGAAACCTATTCAAGCAATGAGCTTTATTAAGTAGTAGACGACTGTCTTAGTCAGTTTTTAACAAACTTTTGAATGGCTGCATGGCATTAGTTTAACTGTGAGTCAGAATGACCAAATGTTTGACATCCAGTATTCGATCATCATTACCTCAATGTGTTCTAGTAGTGTTGGTTGTTTGTTTCAGGACTAGAGTGCAGCCAGGACATGGATGATGACTCATTTCTGGGGGATGATGCTTTGTTTGAAAGTCAGATCCTCGCATTGTTAGACCAGGTTGAGTGTGAGTATCAGACAGTAAACACTTGCATGGGGTTTTAGAAATACTTCTGGGACCAGGTTTTCAAATGTTAGCTGAACCAGTGGTTAAGAGAAGTTTTTAAAACCAAGGACAAAATTTATACAAATAATAATGGAAAAGATAATGTTGAAATCTGATTTAGAACAATCAAAGGTATCCATTCATAAATAAATCTAAAGTTTATTTTGTATTTATGAAAAAGGAAAATATTAGACTAACCCAGGGTTAATTAAACTATGCTTTGAACAACTGGACCCTAGTTTGTAAGTGAGACATACACACTCTTAAAAGCATGTGGCTTTGCTGTAATTATCAACAGGTGAAAGGAATTTGAATTTGATTTATTATTAATATTCAGAAAAAATACCAGAAACCAAATGTTTTTGATGATTTTATTCCATCTAGAAATAATAGTAATATTCATAAAGCAAAAAATGGTTTCTCATTGTATTTTGCTTATTTCTGTTTTTAGTTTGGCTTTATTCACTGTGAATCTGCTAATGTTTTACAGATAAATTACCAGTATTGAAAATCATGAATATTAACACCATGGTGCAAAAAGTTTAGTGACATTTATAAATAATGACTCTGCATGTAATTACAAAAAACCCCACATAGAATCAAAATACATTGTGTCAGTATTTGACTTGGACAACATGTTTTTTATGTTCACCGACATGGCATATATTTCCTATTTCTATTTTTCCTGAATTATTTACAAAGTATTACAAAAACAACTGGATTATTTCTGCCACATACATTGTGTATATATAATTAATGTAGGTGCCTTCCAACAGCCGGCTACTTCATTGTGAAAGCACAGTAATATTTGATTAGTTATTTAATACTTTCAGCCCAAGAAAGTGTCCAGACTTCACAGGTCTCCAGTGTGAAGTGCACATCAAGGGAAATAGAACAGAAGCGCTTGGCTGCACTTGAAAAACAGAAGCAGAAGAAGACTCATCCTCTCTGAAGTCGGCCGATGTTGTCTCAGTTGGTTTTGACTTTTAATTGAGAACACTGCTATGAGAACGAACACCGGGCTTCCCAGGATAGTCAGGGCTGCTCAGATCACCGATGTCTTCCCTAGCGTGGTAATGAGATTACTCAACTGGCTGTTACAGTTTACTGATATGGTCTAATACAGCACTGTGCAAAAATGCAAAAAAAAAAGGCCTTCATATTTCATGAAAACAGACTGGCAGTAAGTGTGGCAATTAATGGCAGTTATTCAAATTGTATTTGGAGATTGAAGTGCCATGGGACAGGCTGATTCTGTCACTCAAATGTAGACCGTGGAGAAACTAATAACAGTAATCAACACTGTGGCATGTGGGTATTACTCCAGTTGAGCTAAGACGGCCAAAGATCCTTAATCTTTACTTCAGCTTTTGGGCAAGTTCCTCAGCAGTCTTATGCTAGAGGTGTTTCTCGGTGCAAGGCACAATATTTCATGTGAACCATTGTTCTGTTCGTGTGTTGGTTACCCAACTTTAAATTGATGCCAACCACCAATCAGTTACATGGTAAATCGTCCTGAAAATAAAAGTTGCACATTTCAAAAATAACAGGTCAGTATTGATTTATTCCCAAAACTGATTCTGGACATTTCTGGATATATGCAAGACACCTGTTCCGGCAGTCATTGTCCATTAATGGTTTGGAAATATACCAGTAAGCTCAATGAGATTAGAAAAGCTAAATCGCTGGTTACACTAGTTATTCAAATATAATTAAGGTAATCGGACACCCAGTTACCTATAATCCATCCCACAGGAAATGCAGAGGCGGATGGGGGGGGGGGGCACCTACCCCCCCCCCCCCCCCCCTAAATTTTGCGATAGTCATAATTTTATTATATATTAATTTTCATTTTTTACGATCCGCCTCCAAACCTCCCACAAAGTTCCCTTGGCATTTCATCTCATGTCACTGGGCACCCTCCTAAATGGATTTTCTTAATCTGCCACTGGAAATTTACTACAAGTTATTTATTTCTGAGCCGATTGATTTGTACATTGCACACAAGAATAGTAGTTGTTTGTTATTTCCAAAACACTTTTACTTTTCTTCTTATGTCAAACCAAACTGAAATTGTTTACAAAAAACATTTTAATAGAATTATGGGATAGACTATAGGTAAAAAATCAACTGAACTGACTTTAGGTTACCTAAGATTTTGAAACATTGCAGTGATGTTGACTTCATGACCATTCTCTGGTTAATTCAATATCTTGAATGAAGTTATTAATGAAGCCTCAGAGGGCTGGTGATGTACTGCTGAATTTGTTGAACACAAGTATGCCTACAGCACAGGTACCCCCAAACAGAAACCCCCTAATACAAATGCTATAGTTACATATATTATATAACGTTACTATAACATATCTGACGTTATTGTTTGGGGATACCTGTGGCCTACAGCACAGTGACTTAGCCCAGTTCATATGATGGTGATAATATTAGTAAACAAACTAAATCACCTACAAATGTGCCGCATGACGTGAATACCAATAGTTGAGGCATGTGTAAATAGCATTGAAATAATTGTAAGATAATGATCCAGACATTACTGTATGCAGAGTTCTGCCTAGAAATGTGAGTGGAGGAAATAATATGCTAAACTATAAAATATATGTCTTTATTTAGTATTTTAAGTGCTAATCAGTAGCAAGTGCTGGATCAGGCCTTACCAGTGCCAATCACCATAGCTAGATTCTTGCTTTTGTAGATTTCATGGAATAATTTATTTAAAAAAACAACATCATCATAATAATAAGTTAAAAAATACAACCATTTATGTGGTGATTGGTATTGCTTCTATTCATTATTGATAATGTACATACCATGATGATCTTTCGTAAAATAGATGTGATGAGTTCCTTCCACGTACTCAGATGGCCCAAGGAAAGGTAACTAAGTTTGCAAATTTGACTTCACTTTCTCACATTTTTGGACTATTATGTTGTGATGCTCGTCACGAAAAATATTTTATGGTAAAAATACACAAATCAAATGGGTATAATATGTTATTTTAATGTGAATAAAAATTATTTTGTAAAAAAATGAATTAGTTTTTAATGTTAATTATAATGCAAGATGTTTTTATGGAAGTATGTGTGTTTGGTCAGGTCCCCGTTTTGTTCTTCACTAGGAAGTGGAATGTAGCTCGATGGACTTTCCCCCCCCCCCCCCAACTCATTTCAACAAAAAAATCAAATTAGAAGAAAACATTATTGGTTCATTGATTCATTTTTGCAACATATGTCTGCATTTACATGTACCAATTACTTCATTAATTAATAATGCTTGGTTTTCACTCACCTTAGCATTTTGATGAGTGCAATTTTGCACTCGCCTAAGGGTTTTGAAGTGTGTGATTTTTCATTCGCCATGGTTTTTCAAAAGTCAAGGATTGCTGTAAATACACCATGCAAAGTGTATAAAAACATCCTTGCTGTTTTCATTCTTGACCAAGTATTAAAATAACCAAATGTTGAAACACCAAATATCCTTGGTTCAAAATGTACTGATAAGTTAAATATTCCTTTCCATTCTTTCACTTTCTGTTTATGTATATTGTCAGAAAACTAGTTATCTGTTTGTAGGATACAAACAATAAATTAATTGCATATAAATATATTATGTAATTGTAATTTAAATCAAAGTAACTTATTGAATTTACTGCCACCATCTATTCTAACTCATCTTTCCTCAATTTGGCAGCTAGTCCTGTCTTTCATATTTGTGTTCTGTCCATCTCCACATCCCAGTTCTTTTCCTTCAGCTGCAACATGTGATGGTCTCTTGTGGCCATCAGTGCCACAAATCTGCCATTTCCTCTTCAGCTTTTGGTTTGTTTTGGAGAATGTTCAGTGGTCAGTCTAAACATTTGTTAAGAGGCACCTGCACCATCTATTATCCTCCCTTAGTGCTGGCATTTATTAATGGTCTGGGTCAAACCTGTTATATTAATGGTCTGGGTCAAACCTGTTATATTAATGGTCAGGTGGATGTAGGGAAGAACATGGAGAATGCACCTGTCATGGAAGGAAGGAAATGTTTGAGTTAACGACACACTCAACACATTTTATTTACAGTAATACGACGTCAGACATATGGTTAAGGACCACACATATTGAGAGGAAACTTCATATCAGCGTGGTCCAATACCATATAACTGTAAATAAAACGTGTTGAGTACATTGTTAAATAAAACATTTCCTTCCTTCCTGTCATGCTTTATTTGATAAAGCTACACAATTGTTTTAGCTTAGCATCTTGGAGCATTGCGACAATAAGTAAAACCTGTAGTCCTCTCCTATCCGACAGGCAGGAGACTACAAATAACAAAACAGACAAATAAATCATAGAAACATTTATTTAAGCGGTTAATAATGATGTGAGTAGAATACACTGATATAAAACTTGAGCAAAATGGGCCATGGAATAAAAAATATACTGAGGAATGCAAATACCGGTAACATACCAGTTGTCTTTATAAAATATGTCTTTATATTAAATTCTTTTAGTGCAAGTATAAATCAACAATAAAGTCATTTGACCTACTTTAGCCTACTGGTTAGGTTTTAACCAAATACCTGGTACTATTGCACTAAAGTTACTGTTGATCAGGTATATTGCAATAACAAAGACTAATAATTAAATTCCCTTATGTTGTTGGACAATATTTCTTTACAATAATACTTTAAAATGTTGAAATAAATTATTTTTAAAAAGCAGTTTTGAATATCTTTTAATATAAAATTCACAGTCTGACACTAAAAATAGTATGGTACCTAAAAGTAGCACAAATGACATTATAAATGTCAGACGTGTAATTAACTAAGTATTAAAGTAAGAAACAATGATATGTGATGTATATGAGATCAGTGATATATGTACAGAGGAAATGAAAAGATCACAGATTGATCTAGCTAAAAATATAGTGTAAATTAAATGGTATTTAAGATGGAGGTTCTTCAGTAGATATAAATATATATATAAAGAAAATCATGTGTGATCAATAGATCATAATTAGGTGTATAAAAGTTATAAAAAAAATTATATACATGAAATCTAAATATTTACTAGTAATATGTTACATTCTGTACAATATTAAATTTTACAGTGAGGTATTTTTTTCTAAGCATAATTTAAGTGTCTGTGAAATATATTTGTTTGACTGTACATGTTGGCAGTATAAACATATTTACACGTAGATAGGTAATTTATTACATATAGTTACAAATTTCAATGGATACCCCCTCAAATTGTAGATGGGACAAATAAACATAATGATGCATGCATCACCATAAATTGACCTCTTGCAAAATCAATGAAAGTAAATAGTCAGTATTACTTGTAGAATATAACACTTTAAACTCATCATTAATTTTAAACTCTTCCTTTCATGTAAAGTGTTAATATACAACACTGAAAAATAGGTTTATTCTGAAGTTGAAAAAATAAAGTATATGTTGTATGACAAAATATTTTAAAATACTTTTATCTTTATTCTACAAAATTATAAAACCTGTTTATCATCAGCTTTATCACATTAGTTCAAAACTAAAAATAAGATGTCATGTCTGTTTGGTGCTTCTAAATAAGATCTATGACTACTTTCAGACTACTTACTCTCGATTACTACTTCTGCAAACAAGACTAAGTACCTTTTAAGTGGGTAGCTCTCTCTAAAAAAACCACACACATCAAACACCAAACAATTAACATCCTCAAACACAGCTCATATAAATTTGTAAGTAACATGACTTCTACATTGTCCCACAAAGTTCAACATATATGTACATTTTATTATGGTCAGATTTTTCATTTGTAACAAAGATTTTGTTGTTAGAATAGCTACCTAATATAAGTACTAGTTCCACAACTTAAGTAAATACATGCCTATGGAGTGTATTAACACAGGTTCGATTTCAAACATTTTACATTCAAAGCTATATCTAGCAAAAGAGAAAGAAAAAAGTGACTCATAAGCACCGAAAGAAAAAAGAAAAATCAGAATTTGACCAAAAAAATTGTGGAAATCAATATTTACCTATAATTTAACTAGTTAATTAATATGCACCAAAGTGAGAACTGTAATAAATTGTGGTAGTAATAATAGGTCAGTTGTTCACATGTTAATTAGCTTAACTAGACTAGTGGTTAATAGATATTTTCAAAACCTAGCACTGAATCAATACAAATAATAACTGAAAATATGTTTAAGCTTGATTTAGAATAATCATGGATATCTATACATAATGAAATCTAAAAGTTTATTTTCTAAATGTGCAAAAATAATTAAAAGGAAAATATCAGACTAACCCAGGGTTAATTTAACCTATGCTTTGAACAACCAGGTTAGAACTGTGGGCTTAAAATGGGATATTGTTAAGATTTTAAGACATACCACAGTAATACATCTTGGCACTAAACATATTGGGGTTTTTACTGGTATAAAAAATTAAAATACAGTACAGATGCTTGATAAGCAATGAATAAATGACAGAAAACAAAAACCGGTTGTAATCGTTGACTTCATCCAGTAACATTCATAGTGTTATATATACACACCGGGACCTTAATTAATTTTGTTACAATTTACTCAACAATTTACGGCTGACACTTTAAATAAACTTGACAAATGAATGAACAATGCGAATGTGATTGATGTTTAAGCTTTGTTGATGTTTTATAGTTAATATGTATGTATATTGATTGGTTAAAGTGTACCTTTATGCCAAACAGATTGATATTTGCTTGTTGAATTAAACTGATGTAGAATCTGGTTAATTTCAACTGGACTAAAAAGTCAAACTTGGTTGATATTTAGGCTTGTATTCATAAGTGGTAATTGGTAATATACATGTATAGCTTTGTAGTCAAACAGATTAAATGTTAAGAAGAAGACTAAATTATAGCAGTAATTTTATTGCTTTATGGATACATGTGTTAAAGATGGTATATGTTTAACATCATGGTTGATTTTATCATAAGGAACAAAATGGATGACTAAGAAGTGTATACATACACATTTAAGGTTGTTGGTATTTGATTCATGAACAAACCGGTTATAGCTGAAAAACAACACTGAATGATTCCCGAGTACTACTTTTTAACAAAAAGTTATCAGATTATTACCATTATTATTCACACCAAGTTTATGGTATTAACAAACATTTATGTTCAGTCATACACTATATAATGATATAAAATGATACAAACAACAAATAAAAGTTTATCTCCCAGGCACTTTCCAAAACATAATATATCCTGTAAAACTAACGGTCTTCTATGTCGAGTTATACACTACTGATATAAAATGTTCCAGAAACAAATGTTTTATCTCAGAGTCACTTTCCGAAAAAATTAATTTTGTTTTATATATTATAATATATATATATGTGTGTGTGTGTGTGTGTGTGTGTACTGTAAAACTGGATGAAAATTCAGTCTGAGCCTTGGTCAGAGGTAAAAATACATTCAAACATATTGCTAAAATCTGCATGATAAACTATTTAGGTCAGCTTGACCATGACATATTGGGCTGTAATCAGTAATACACATGTACAACTACATAAACATGTTGATCATTTAAAAAACACTGATAAAAGTCTTGATGAATTGTATTGGTAAAATATGATCCTATTCACTGGCTAAAATGCTTCATAAACAGAGGAATAATCACAATGAACACATTGCTGTGATATTATGAATTTGCATAAACACCGTGCTTATTGCAAGTCACAGCTATAAATCACCAGTTTTATGCAGGTGTCAAATCAGCAGTCTTATTTCCCAACAACAGATTTTGCAGGTATCATATCACCAGTCTTATTTCCCAACAACAGATTTTGCAGGTATCATATCACCAGTCTTATTTCCCAACAACAGATTTTGCAGGTATCATATCACCAGTCTTATTTCCCAATAACAGATTTTGCACGTCTTATAATTATTATTAGTCTTATTTCCTAATAACAGATTCTGCCAGTCTTAAATCTCTGTCTCTACAGAGTCTGGATTCACGTTCAGATGAATCATGTTATCACTAGGAGAGTTCCTGTAACTAGGAGGAGAATACTGTGGTCTCTGCCTGGCAGCAGCTGGACGCGGCATGTGAGTGCTAGGTAGAACTTGCCGTGACACTGGAGGAAGTCTGAATGGTTGAGGAGCAGCATTCATACGCTCACTGCTAGCGTGGACACCCTGCGAATGGAGATTTTCATAACTGGGATAGTAAGGTGGGGGACTGATATTTTCCACACTGTGAAATGCCTTCGATGCTGCTTGCAAGTTCTCCCTGCTCTGGGAATACGGAGGGGATTCAAGAAGGTTCTCTACACTGTGGAATGGTCGAGATTGGCTCTTTTTAATGGACTGAGTTCGAGGATTTGGTTTTGGGGACTCGCGGAACTGTGAACTTGAACGTGACTCGTTATGAAAGTCTGGCGTCATTGAACGTGGTGCAGGTACTGGGTAGTTCGGCTTGGTTGTACGGTTAACTGCAGGTTTTTGATAGTCCGGAACATTTGCATAGCGAGAGTCTGATGTAGGGTGTCGTGGATCTGGGGGAGGTGTTGGAAGATTGGCTTGTCTTGGAAGAAAAATAGTTTCCTTTATGGGAGTTGTTGGGCTCTCCGGTTGACTAAAACTGGACAAAGATTTACGTATTCCATCACTTTTGTCATCATCATCATCACTGTCATCACTATCATCCTCATCCTCATCTGGAACATCATCATAGATCTTGGCAACCTGGGATGACCCAACTGGTCGCAGAATTCCATTACTAATTTGAGGTGCTTGGCCTGGCCTGCCTATGTTTCTACTGCTGTACTCTACATCAGGGACCTTAGCCTCATCTTCAAAATCATCATCAAATGTGTCGCTAGCAAACCCATCATCATCTTCTTCTTCCTCTTCCTCATTGTATGCCCGGTTATTCTGTCCTGCATGGATCTTCTTTTGCATTTCTGGTGGGGCATAGTTATATCGATGTCGGTTCCTCTGTAGTTGCTCTACACTTCCGGTAGCAGCACCAAAGCGCTGCCGTGAAGGAATGCTTTCCCTACTAGCATTAAGGCTGTCCATGCTGTGATTCAATGGCTTCAACATATGGGTAGAATGCATGCTCCCGACACTTCCAGTAATAACGCTACCATTCCGTGATGAGGTTTTTATAGACTGTCTGCGACTCCAGTTCGTCAAGTCTTCTGCGTGAGGCAGCTCCAGACAGGATAGTCTCCTGAGACTTGGTGCGCAGTGATCGTAGAGATGACCTCATGGACGCAGTTCTCTCAAATCTCTCCTTCTCACGTCTGCGCGACTTGATCAGCCACAGGATAGCGATGACAAGAACCACAATAAGGATGGTGCCACCAACTCCAACACCAATGCCTATTGCCATGGCAGTGATACTACTCTCAAGATCAGACGGTGGGGCAACATATGGATCTGAAAAGATATTTATCAGTGAAATTTAGTTTAGCAACATCATAAATATTATTTATTTAAAACTACTGTCTTTAACTTTCACTATTATTATTAATAGTATTAAAAAGATTCCATCATTAATAGACTTACTCTCAAGGCCAAGTGTAAAATCAGGAAAAGTATTGTTATCTAACAATACATGGTTAAAAAAAAAAAAAAAAAAAAATCTATGTATCAGTATTGTGACATATAGATAACACAAATTGTTTTTATCATGAATTGGCAAATTTGTTAATGACTATTATAGCAAAATTATCAAACACCTGTCATATTTAGCTTATTGTTCTATGTACTTAGAAATGGCATTTATATAAACTCACGACTAAGATACAAATTTCTAGCCCAATGCAAAAGTTAAATAGTCCAACCCATTGGACAAACATGAAATGTATGTATATCCATGTTGTAAGAAAATAAAATAATATTCCATGCTCTGTTTGACACACATGGTTTCATCTATAAAAAACAATGGTTTTCTAAAAAAAGAAGCTCTAATATGTATGAACAATGTTACGGTACCCGTCTCACAAACGAACAATGTTACGGTACCCGTCTCACAAACGGACAATGTTACGGTACCCGTCTCACAAACAGACAATGTTACGGTACCCGTCTCACAAACGGACAATGTTACGGTACCCGTCTCACAAACGGACAATGTTACGGTACCCGTCTCACAAATGGACAATGTTACGGTACCTGTCTCACAAATGAACAATGTTACAGTACCCGTCTCACAAATGAACAATGTTAGTACCCATCTCACAAATGGACAATGTTACAGTACCTGTCTCACAAATGAACAATGTTACAGTACCTGTCTCACAAATGAAGGGATGCAGAATTCTTTGGCAATCTTCCTCCACCACAAGGTAGTTGAGCTCAATGGCTGTGCACCACCCAGACTTGGTGTTACTGGCACCAACCCAAACCCTCATCTTGGGATTGTAGGCGTTCATCATGAGACGAAGCAAGTAATAGAGAAACTCCTGTCGGTTCTTTGAGTCGGCTAAAAATGCCTTATTGTCCTGAAGTAATAAGTAACTTGTTTTAGTGTATGACTTGATTATTATTTTAAACATTTAGTCCTAATGTAAAAGCAAGTTCTGTGAGTTACAGTTATTTTAATTTGACAGATTTAATTACAATCTTGTCATTTCAAAAAATTAAACTTTTAAGGTGAAGAATATAAATCCATATGTGCATTTGGGGTAGGAAGGAATAGGTAAAATATACATTACTTTAAGCTTAGACTGCCTGTTCATCTTTCACTTGGTCAACAGTAAAATTACAAACACCACAGATAAGCATATATACCTTGGTTGTGCTCATACAAAATGAAGTGGATTGTACATTGATGACTAAATGGATTATTTCAATCAGGGGTTTAAAAAAAGGCCCTTGTATATAATGTCCTGTCTATGAATAGAAGTCATCTTGTCATTTGACTGCCATATATCATAATTTATATTCAAATCTTTCGTTTCCTATACAGATTCCATAAATCTGGTTACTTACTCTGCAAAACCGGTCAGCCTCATGATATGGCATGGCACCTCCAATGTAGCGGTAACATCGGCCTGTGTCTAGTTTCCAACCAGGAGCACACTTTCCTTTTAAAAAAAAGAGATAAAATTGTGTTATCATATACATAATATATTTGAATTTGAATATATAATTATTTATATCAGACACACATAAGAATCTGCATTTGTCCACACAGGAGTTGAGGAATGTGATGGAAATTTAATTATAAATTTATTAAACATTACTTGGGATGTAAATTTTTGTGTGCATGTAATTCAAGGTGTAATCCTGACATTTTACAAGACAAATTAATAAATATTGTTGGTCATTGTGCATCTGGGGGTGAGACGTAGCTCAGTGGTAAAGCGCTCGCTTGATGCGCGGGCTATTTCTCGGTGCACCACGACTGGTACATCATAGGCCATGGTATGTACTATCCTGTCTATGAGATGGTGCATGTAAAAAAATCCCTTGCTGCTAATCGAAAAGAGTAGCCCATGAAGTGATGACAGTTGGTTTTCTCCCTCAATATCTGTGTGGTCCTTAACCATATGTCTGATGCCATATAAACGTAAATAAAATGTGTTGAGTGTGTCGTTAAATAAAAACATTTCCTTGTGCATCTTTGAGACTGTTGCTTTAATGTGACCTCTCACCTAAGTGCATTTTGCCAATGGAAGATTATAGCCATATCGGTGTCTGTTGGGATATTTTGTCCACGTTAGAGATCAGGTTAATGAATTGTTAAATGAACCAAACCAATTTACTTTTACCATCACAAGTAACAACAGTATACAGATACTACTTGTGTTACTGGGGTGGGACATAGCCCACTGGTTTAGGATTGATCCCTGTCGGTGGGACCATTAAGCTATTTCTTGTTATAGCCAGTGCACCATGACTGATATATCTTAAGGATGTAGTATGTGCTATCCTGTTTTTGGGATGGTGCATATAACAGGTCCCTTGCTACTAATGAAAACATGTAGCGGGTTTCCTCTTCAGTCTATATGTCAGAATTACCATATGAATTACCAATAGCCGATGATTAATAAATCAATGTGCTCTAGTGGTGTCGTTAAACAAAACAAACAAACTTTAATGTGACCTCTCGCCTGCATGTAAATGCATTTCACCAATGGAAGATTAGAGCCATATCGGTGTCTGTTGGGATATTCGGTCCAGGTTAGACATCAGGCTAATGTATTGTTAAATAAACCAAACCAATTTACTTTACCAAGTAACAACAGTATATAGACACTACTTGCTAGAAAGAGCTACATTTTTACCTTCTACCACAGATCTGTTGTCTAACTTGGGCATTTCAAATTCCACTCTGGAATATTTGTGATCATCAGTGAAGTCCCAGATCTTGCCGTTGATGAAGCCATACCGATCAGAGCCCCACCAGTTCTGTGTCGCATTTATCCTGCTCGTCAGGTTGCTTTAAAATAATTAAGTCATTAGTTAATTATTATGTACTCTCTACCCAAATATACAGGAGAATTTTAGTATGGAATGTGTTGGTGGGACGGTATAAGTATATATTAAAAAAAATTATTATTGATATTGGCTGGCAATGGCAGAATTTTACCTATTTTAGGATGTTGTGAGAACATCAACCGGAATAAAACCAAGAATTTCAGCAGAATTAAACGATAAATGTATTAAGTGACACTCATAGGTGTATCTACATCTACAGATATTCATCTCAATACATATATTTTTAAAAAGTTGAAAATTAAACTTTAATTAAATTTGTTTTAAATTTAATAAATTTTTAAAATGTTTAAATATCCTCCGAGATGAATACTGATATAGGAATGATTTGAAAAAAAGGACAAAAAAACACTATGTAATAGTTGTTGACTCTTTTGTATTCCCAAGCTAATTCTAAATGAGTTTTAATCACATAAAAAAAATTAATCTAAATTAATTAAAACTTACAAGACATTATCATCAGCTTCCAGCTCGAAGTCATTCAGAGTGTTGAGAATGTAGTTGTGCATGAACAGCGGCCTCCCACTTCCCACTTTGATTGTGCTCTGGTACAGAGCGGTGGAGTTGTTGTCGTTGAATCCGTTTCTCACGTACTCCTGTCGAGCCTGGGCAAACGGGCTGTTGTACGCCGCCAGAATGTAGTGGCCCACGTTGTTGGCGACAGCATTGTAGGTGAAGTTGACAACCACGTCCTTGACATGAATAATGTCTCTGTAATCACCGGACGTGTAGTTATAAAAGTAGTTCTGATAGATGAGAATCCTCTCGTAGTAATGCCCTGAGATGTTCAGCGCCTCGCCATGCGTCCCGTATGCAAACAGGTTATTCGTGATGTTGCCCTGTAAAGCGGTTGCTATGGTTTTTGTCTGGACGGACAGGTACATTCCTCCTTTGTTCCTGCCCACGTAGTTGTGGCTGAAGTCGAGGATGAGCGTGCCCTGCAGAGAGATGTCGACAGTGGGCGGGGAGGTGAGGTTGAGGATGGCGATGCCATTGTTGTCAATGTAGCACTGCTGGATGTACACAGACGGGTTGATCTCGCCCACATTCTTGTACTGAATCCCGCCGTCCTCGTTGCCTTGCAGTATGGTCTTCGTCAGCTTATGGAAGTGGTTACTGTCTGTAAAATAAAGCAACCAGATGATTGGTTTTTATGGTAATGATGTAACAGATATATATATATATATATCAATATCCAATATAGGGATTCAAATCAGAGACCCTTGGTGTGACAGTCCAATGTCCTACCAAATGAGCTGATCTATAGGGGAATTCCCACTAGCTACTGCAGATAGGGACACTTTATATAACAAACACTACTACATACCAGTGTTCGAAATAAGCACCTGTCCATTTGTCCCGACAAGTGAGAATGTGCTCGGACAAACAATTTTTATTCAATAGTTGTCCTATGAACAAGTAAAACATTTTCAATGCAGTTTCATTTTGGTAGACAAGTAGATTTCTAGATGTATTTGTCTGGTGGATGGTGAAAATTTCTGCACACTGCACACTCTAAATACACCTGCCACCATAACTCATGTTTTTCAGAATTCTGTTGAATTATTTATACCCCAAGAATCAAAGACCATAAGAAGTAGAAATACTCATTTCAAATTACATATTACATATGATGAGCTTACTTGGATATGTGAGATCATCTGGTGGTAGAGTGACAACCTCAGCTATAAATCCGTAGCTCTCGTGTGACATGGATGCATGGATGTGCACCGTGAGAACAACACCTGTGCTGGAATACTGCTGAAGAATTTCATAATTGCTAGAGTTCGGGAAAATCTGTTTTATCAATTTATTGTGCGTAATCTCTTGACCGTCAAAGATCTCAATAACATTGCGCGAGAAGTCTTCCTGAAAGAGATTCAACTGGAGGAAGCGAATCCCAACTTGTTTGAGTGGCAAGGAACTGCGGATGATTTTCACGCAGTCCACCGATTTGTGTGAGTACTTGTAGTACAGCAGCATTCGGTTGTCCAGACTTATCTCTTTCTCCATGCGACAGATCTCAACCAGTCCATACACGTAGTATGGAATTGTACTCGGACCCAGAGGCTGGAAGGAAGACTCCCTGTTGCTAGATTCTCCATTCAGCACCAGGAAGTTTATGCCATAACCAAGATTTCCAGACACATTCTGATTGTGGATTTCCATAACATCTCTTGGAGCAATGATATCGTAGCCATTGGAAGCACACTTGGTGATGTTTATGTTTTCGAATATGGGCGTCACGTATGTCGTCTGAATGGCTCCCACCTTCTCCCCATGCAGCATGCCTGCCCCTTCTATGTCAACAAACTCCATCACCGAATCCACTCTCTGGTTGTAAATCATCTTCTGCTCCTCCTGATAGTTGTCTGTGGAAAATCGGATGTTTCCCCAGTAATCCGCACGGTCAAGGTTTCGTTCTCCACAGGTCACGAACGTGTAGTTGGCCGAATATATACATGGGAAGAGTTTATAGTTGTATCTCTTCTGACACTGTTCCAACGAAGTCTCCTCCCCACTACAGTAGTAGCTGTACATCCAGAATTCCTTCCTGAAGTAGCTGGGACCACCGTGGATGTAGTGGTCATATAAATGAGTAAATCGGACTTTGACATTTATTGTTTCCAGGCCAAGTTCTCGACAAACAACTTCTGCTGTCTTTTCATTGAACTGGCTATCACACATGAGATTCCATGATTTTGAAGAAACATTGTACAATTCCAAGAAACCAGCTTTTTCAAACAATGTTCCCATTCCTCTGAGTCGAATGTTCTTTGCTGAATTATCACCAGCCCTCTTTGATCTCAACACAGGATCCTTTGCAATCAGTGGAAGCTCCTCCCCATCGGTTGATCTCTTGATCCTTGATGGCTGCAAAGGTCTCAGTTTGATCCTGTTGTAGAACAAACCTCTTGCAATCAACTGACCCAGAACGAGAATCCCAACATTTGGACGGAACTGTAGCTCAGTCCCAGGTTGAAGAATTAATTTTGCTCCTGGCATGACCGTAAGATCTGCATACACAATATAAGGCTCAGGTTGATACGGAAGAATGAGAGACTTAAAGACCCGTCCACCAAGCCTGCTGGGGTCAATGGGTCGGTCTACCTTTTCCCCATCAGACAGATCACTTTCAAAGTCAGCCTTTGTCAGATATGGGTGATATGAAGCGACAGCGTAGTTGTTCCAGTCGTCAAAGTCAAAAATCCTCATTTCAATGCTGTAAATATCCGTCTTTCCCCACCAGTTCTCCTTCACATCCAAAGTGTTGCCCAGAGACAAAGCTGTTGTTGCTGCAACAAACTCGTACTCGAGATCTGGATTGTTAAATAGATTCCTGTGAGCCGACATTTTCTGCAGCCCTCGGAAAGCAACACCATACGTCTTGGGGCTGAACTCTGAACCAGGTGGTCTGTCAGCTGGATTCTTTCTGTTGTTTATTACGTTGTTTCTGAACAGAGTTCCGTTAACAACCTCGGAGTATTCTGAATGACTGATTACATCCAGATTGATCACGTATCGGCCAATGTTTGATGCAAATCGGTTCATTGATATCTGCATGTTCTTCTCCATTCCAGATATCAACATAAGACCCAGTCTGCAGAGATTGTTTTCAAACTCATTATTCATTACCTTGATGTCTGCATAAAACCCGGCAATGGTAAAAGCAAATTTGCGGTTATCGACAGCTAATGACTGGTTGAATGAAACCAGGTGCTTCCGCCTCTGTTTCTCCTCGTCATTCACTCGGGGCAGTTCGATCTCAAACCCACCCTCGCCAGTGCGTCGAATCTCAACCTGCGTCACATACCAGTGCCAAACATTGTTGGCAAAATCCACATGGTTGTGCTCGGCAAGGATTCCTCTGGCATTGTCGATGAATTTGCACTGCTGAATCTTGTACTCGATGGTGGCCACTCTCTGTGGGATGGACATCTCTTCCCAGGTTGGGATGTAGTCGTCATGGTACTTCGTCACGCTGGGCATGTGCATGGCCTCTCGGCGACTGTGGTATACATTGACCCGGTCGAACCAGAAGGTCTCCTCTTTGTGGCGGTGGTACAGCTCCATTCTCTGGTTCGAAGGGTTGTTGTAGTGCTTCGTCACTATGCCTTGGTCATTGTAGGAAAACGTACAGTTTCTCAAATATGTCTTCAAAATCGGACCTCTTGGTGTGTACGTTTCTGAAGAAGAAAAAAGTGTTTAAAAAGTTAAGTATGTTTGAAAGAATAGATTATATATACACAGCCAGTATTTTATGTCCAATACCATTTTATTACTCACAAGACTTAAAAAGTTTCTTTAATAACACCTCAATATTTGTTAAAACATTGGCTACTTAGTGTCTAATATGATTATTGTGACAATTGGTTTAGATACATGAAACTCAGTGCATCCATAAACTATATCTTGCAAACATAGCCAAGAAACCTTTTATATGCACTTTCCAAAAACACAAAACTATACACCATAGTCTTTGATTTACAAGTTGGGAGGCACTGTGTGGGATGTGGAAAAAACAATGGGATGAGCATGGGAGAACAATCCTAGTATGTATTCCTCTATCACCATGCTAAAAGAACATATTGTGATGTGTAAATATTACAGGTAATTGCTAACATCATACAGAAAACTGATTCTTGTACTATTGTTTATATAATACAATGTATAAATTGTAAGGACTATATCTTCAGTTTTACAATCCAGTGCCTTATTTGCTGGACAACAGAGATCCTTGCTATCCAAGATTATGTAAAAAAAAATGTTTTGTTTAATGACACCACTAGAGCAAACTGATTTATTAGGCTATTGGATATTTTGACATGCAGTCTTAGATAGGAAACCCGTTTCCTTCAGTAGCAAGGGATCTTTTATGCACCATCCCACAAACAGGATAGCACATACCTTTGAAATACCAGTTGTTGTGTACTGGCTGGGGATCAATCCCAGACCAGACTGACCGTGCATCAGGTGAAAATTTTACCCCTGGGTTTTGTCCCCCCCACCCCCGAAAGATTAAGTAAGTGATTACAGTGTGCTACTGCATACCAGAGATGACAGCAAATGCCAGACGTCCAGACCGCACTCCTCTCACATGGTAGCGTATGGTCAGTTTAGTAGACACCGATACGATGGGAAAGTCGATGAGATCCTCCTCAATCTTCCAGTGTCTGGTAACTCCGGGCTGGACACCATCGCGGCCTGAGTCGTAGACCACCACCTCTTCCACATCGGTCGCAGGACTGTAGTCTATGACCTGCAGAGTGACCCGGAACGTATTGGATACCGACAGCTCACACCAGTAGACCTGATCCTCACGAGCCATTCCGGGAGTCGTGACGAGGAAGATCATTTTCCGATCACCCACGTGTTTGGTCGGAGTCTTCGTCAGAAAGGTCTGGCGTGTGCTGTGGATGGAGTTCCTCACCGTGAGGGAATCGTACTCGGAGAAGAACGAGTCATGGAGGAAGCCTGCTTTCCCACTGTTGGTGACTGGTGGAGTACAGCAGATCCATCCGTGGACTTCTCAACACGATTCCGTTGCCGGCACTGTTGAGGATGTTGGCATATTCGATGCGGTTCTCGCTGTACGGGTGGTTGAACTTGATGTGGATGCCATCAGACAGGGAGTCTGTGATGTTGATGTGAGTCATGGCATAGTAGTTGTAGTCTATTCGGAGTGCCGGGGTGAAGTGTGTGGTGTCGCTGTCGAGCAGGCCAGCATGGTCGATGGAGATGTGGTTCAGCACCGTGTTACAGGTCTGACCGTCTCGCGGTGTCGCGGGGAACGTGATTCCTGAAATATTAAAACAGGTCTTAATGTCACATTTTATATTATTTCAAGTATTTAGTATTGGCAGGATGTGAAAAAAAAAGTGGTTTATGCCTAAATTGCCTACTGTCCTCACCTGCCCATGTTGGACTGACATCTGAGGAAGACATCTTTGTTACTAGTAAAACTATGGTAAACTGCCCACTGTCCCCACCTGCCCATGTTGGACTGACATCTGAGGAAGACATCTTTGTTACTAGTAAAACTATGGTAAACTGCCCACTGTCCCCACCTGCCCATGTTGGACTCTGACATCTGAGGAAGACATCTTTGTTGTGGGTGCACCTCATCTCGGGTCCTCTCACCGCCCGACACTGTGTGATGTCCGTGTCCACCTCTTCACAGTCCACCCAGCTCAGTAGGATGGTCGTTGACGAGTCAGCCAGCTGTGTCTGCTCAGCAGATACCTCCGGGTTGTAGATCAGACCAAGCTGTTGACAGGCTACGATTGCGTTTTGCTGCGTCCAGCCCTGCAAAGACATGGATTGGCTTATTTTCACAACCTAAAACTTAATTCTTTGTTGTTGTTAAAACAATGATAGATACATACTGTAAACCAGATTAATATTGTGACATGTTTTTTTGTTGTTGCGAATATGCACATTTGCACTATTTAAATTTCGTCAATGACCTTTGGAATCTGTAAAAAAATATTGCATGTGATAATTATGCGTGCATATAAATTTCATGATTTGCAAACCATGCAAAATTAATATGCATGCGATTTTTTCTCAATTTACAGTACCCAGTTTTAATAGATCATCTATGTTCAGCTGGCTAGGTTTATTTTCACAGCTTGAAACTTAAGTCTTTGCCGTTTTTAAACATTATATACCCATTTTAAACAGATCATCCATGTTCAACTGTGTCCAGCCCTGCAAAAATAAAGCTAGGCTTATATTTACAACTTAAAATTTAAGTGCTTGTTGTTTTTAAACATTATATACTCATTTTAAATAGACCATCCATGTTCAACTGTGTCCAGCCCTGCAAACACAAGTCTTTGCTGTTTCTAAACATTATATACCCATTTTTATTAGATCATCCATGTTCAGGGTGTTCATTATCTTTGAAAGTAGGAGGCTGTGTCAGGAATGTTGGTGGCTATATTTACTAAATGCACTGAAGTATATAATGTAAATGTGAAAAAGTTGCCATCTGCTGTAGACTAATAAACGAAATTCAAAAATAAACAATTTTCGTACTGCCTGAAACCATTTTTTGATATCGTTTGACTACTAACATCAACTTACATTTTGTAGCAAGGGATCTTTTAGATAAACTTTCCCACAGACAGGACAGCATATACCACAGCCATTGATATACCTGTCAGAGTATTGGTTAGAATAGAATACAACCCAATGGGTCCACTCATCACACCTAATCACTAAGCTACAATTGAATCCCATTTTGGAAGGGTGGTGAAATGTTAACAGAAGAAAGGAAAGTAGTATTGTAAAAATGAAACCAACACAAAGTATCCATTATATTTGGTTACCTCATCACAGATTGTTCCCCATTCATCATCATCAATCAGAATCTCCAGTCGGCCTTCAAATTCATCTCTACCATCTACCAGTCGTACCGACGCCGTCCGGTTCTCAATCGGTAACTCATCCGGGTTTTCCCTCAACCGGAACTTAATAGTGTCAGCCTTGTTATTGCCATCGGCATGAAGACACCCATGAATAACCATCCCAACTGAGTTAACAAATTCCAGAACTGTTCCTCTGGCCAACGTTAGAACTCTGCCAGGTATGATATAAATATCCCTATCCACATGATACACGGTATCTGGCTGCGTGTTGAAGTTCTCTAGCTCTAGAATTCCACCTATTTTGTTGCCTCTGTTGAACTGCCAGTTGTACCTGGGAATCTTGTCGCTCAAAATGTTATTGTATAGCCTTTCTGTATTGAGAACGGGATAATAGTTGACTTGGGCTAGATTGTACCGGTCATCCTGATCAAAGATGCTCTGATGGATGGAAGACTGGTCACTTCCTTTGAGCACCTCAAATCCCCACCAGTTTTGTGTGGCATCGATCTGCACTGAAGGGTCAATAAGGTGAGTTGCAATCTGTCGGTCAGAATTGGGGTTCTCAATGCGATTTCGCATCAGCTTTACATTACCGGAAGAAATTACGATAACAGCATTGGCTCGGTTTCTTGGATTCAAATACATGAAAGAATCGTTAATGTTGTTTTCGATAAACTGATTAAACTTCACATACATGTGCTGGAATGGACTTCCCTGGGTAAGTCTAACATTGAGTGCGTATCTACCGTAATTGTCCCTAAAAGTGTTTTCAAAGAAGTTGTATTCCACAGGAAACTGTCTATACCATCGACTAAGAAGCAGATCATAACCATTATCGATTAGCAAGGCTCCCATGCTGTGATTAGAGAATGTGTTGTTAGACAAAATACCAACAGTATTCACAAGAGGGCGAATTAACAGACCGTGCCGGCGGTTTGAATAAAAATGGGTAAATGCTATGGTAAAGTTGGTACTCTTCTTCGTCGATATATTACATGATAGGTACTCGATTGCCTCATCAAGGTTGTATGCAAAATAACTTTCGTTGATTTGAGCATGACCGCCGCGGCAGTAGTTCCCAACTCGGAAACCACGCCACTCGTTCAGCTCAAAGCTGCACCGCACCACCTCCAGCCTCTGCTCTAACTCGATTCTTGTCCGATTGAGCTGCAAGTACTCTGTGATCACTCCGTACCCTTTGTTCGCAATAAGTCGGCTGTTGTTGAGCAGCTGGAACCCTCCAGAGTACGTGATGTTGATTCCACTGCCTTGATTGCGAGCGATCAGAGTGTTGTTCACAGTTACCTCCCCTGCCCCCTGGTAAACACGTATCCCGGCCCCGTACCAGTTGTCGCAGACCTCGCTGGTGTTGAAGAAAACTTTGCTTCTCATGTCTTGAAGGCTGACACCGTAGCCGGTGTTGTTGGACACTTGGGAGTAGATCAGACTGAAATCTTCCTCAATTTCTAAAATGAAATTCAAAAAATATTTTTCGCACAGTCAAACATTGTTAATTTTTACCTCTGCTATCTGGCAAATATTTTTTCACATCGTTAATTTTTACTTCTGTTATCTTGATAGTACAGGGTGTTTTCAGGTTGAGAAATGGTCCCATGACATAATTTTTACTATCAACGTGTATGTTTATTGTGAGTCACTGATACCTTGAGCTTTTCCTATTGATGTCTTCAAAATCGAGATGGCAATATTTGACTGTATTTAATAACAAAGTGACATCTTTTTGAACCAGGATAATAGCTTAGATGAATATTTTATTCTAAAGGAACATAGCTAAGTTAACACTGACATGGATTCAAAGTGAACCACTGCAAAGCATTATGGACTTTTTGTAGGATATGCCCTTCACCACTCATAATCCCTACAGAATGCTTTTCAATTATTCACCCTAAGCTTACTTCAGTTTTTTAAAACAAATTATACGGTTTTGAATAAAAATATTTTGTACAAGTAACTGTAAAAAAATCCATGTGTTTATTTCTGTATCTGTGGATATATTAAAAAAAAAAAAAAATTCTGACTGCATTCCCCATCCGTTCCCATAGTTAGATATTATATATCAAGGGAATACATCAACATAGACTGTTACAAAGGAATAACTGCATATTTGGATATAAACATGGATATACACTCAAAATAAATAGAATAAAAAGAAATTAAAAGAAATTATAGATGAAAAAACTTGGCCTAGTGTGCCTAAAAAACCCCAACTATTTTGAAATAAGAAGACAAACCATCCAGTTATGTATTTAAAACGTTTGTTGCTATGTACATGTGTATAATTTTATCTGGGACACTATACACAATAAATCTATTATATTTCTTACCTTTTGTTGTTCCTAACTCCATCAGAATTCGAAGACAAGGCTTAAATGTTGAACAGCGCCAGCTGCGAGGAAGATTCCACTTGAGTCGAATATACACTGTTTTCGTTTTGGTCACGAACGATTGTGGAAAGCTGCCATTGGTGACTGGAAACACTGCAACCGGACTTCCAAACAAGGTTCCGTCCCTTATTTCTATCTCTCCACTAGCCTCTGGGTCCCTCATCATCCTCAGGAAGTGTATCGTCACCTTCTTGCCGGCAACCGTTGTAAACTCCTGCAATAAAACATTTTTAATTGCTGATTTAGAAAAGGAAACCAGAATTCTACCAAATTAAATGTCTCGCCCATCATAATAATTTTCCGTGCACTGTCACGAACATATATAGGTGGTACGGTTTAAAACGTAACAATATGTTTTTATATGAATTTTAACTTGATTCATTATAGAGTTATATGCCAATTCATTGGTTCTCTTTTGACGTAAATGGACTATACAGAATCATGCATTTTCACTCACTCTGTCACAGAAGCTGCCAAGTGGTTTTTCTCCGTGGATTCCTATTACATCCTGCGCCTGAAGTACTGGAAATATCTGGACGTTCATGTTGGGAGTCTGGCAGAATGATTCACCAAACGGGAATCTCTTGGGGAATTCATGCGAGGCCAAGGTCAGATTTGTCATGTACATCTTGATTCCATCTCCCCAGTTGTTGGTGACACTGGTCATGTTGACCAGAACTCGACCCACCGTGGTCCTTATGAACATACCATAGCCTGCAATGAAAATAAATAAATAAAATGTGACTGATACTCCACACTAGGAACATGGTGCATAAAATAACATTATTTAAGGATTGTCTGTTATATTTTTACATTCATCAGAGTATGAACAAATAAGATCATCCGCAAATTGTGAATCATCAAAGCAGTTCACACGTAAGTTGAAACTATTACTGATATTCCACACTGGGAACAAGGTGCATAAAATATCATTATTTAAGGATTGTCTTTTATATTTTTACGTTTATCTGGGTATGAAAAAACACTTTTTCTTACATCAAACCAAATTGAAATTATTTACAAAAACATTTTGTAGTACCGGGTAAGATTGGACCGACCATAGTTGCGGCTAAGGGTTTATATATATTTTTATGAACCAGTTCAAGTACAATTTTATTTTACCACGAAACCAGCCATTTATGAACAGGTTTCCAATCAGAAAATTAAAACATAATTCTAATATTTATTTGATTATGTTTATCAAAGGCTGCCACTTTCCAAAACACTTTTACTGTTATTACATCAAACCAAACTGAAATTATTTACAAAAAAACCAACATGTTTGTATGATGATGGGACTACATTTACCTCTATTGTGTGACACTGTTGAGTTGGCAATGTGAATAGCGCCCTCAACCTCTGTTAAATTGAGGCCATCGTAAGCACAGTACTTGATTGTAACGTTGTTCATGAGCGGCACGAATGGGCTGGCACTGATGGCGGCTCGCTGGTAGTTGACCCCGACCCCCATACCACGGAAAGTGTCGAGGCCCGCGTACAGGATGTCGGTGTACTCTATCCACGAGAAGCTCTGGTTCACGTACACATTAGTGTCGATGTATAGCTCCTCCAGGGTCGAGTTGTAGAACTCTAGGCCACGCCAGTGATTCAGAGCCAAGCCCGGGCGCAGACCCTCACATTCAAATCCAATCAGTTGTTGGCCATCTGCAAATAAGAAAAAAAAAAAAAAATCAAATGTGAACGACAGAACCGTAATACATGATCAGGGCCATGTTTTACAAAATGATCTTAGCACTAAGATCACCTTGAGTGCATAATAGTGGTTGATTTCCTAAATCTCTATCCTCTATCTAGTGATGTCACCTGGCCAATAGGGATCACTGCCAAATTTTACTCTACACATGATGGCCTAACTGCATGCAAAGTGGCATGTTAGTATCACATTTTGCACTATTATGCCATAACTCTACTATACTAATGAGTAGCCATATAAAAATGCAAAGAGAATACTGCATGAGTAGCCATATATACTCTTAAAAAAAATAATTTACAATTGCCAAAATTGTAAGGTATATTATTTGTGGGGAATGGTTATATGATAATAGTGAATTAATTGGGCAAACATTACAACCAGTAGTTCAGTATTACAGTAGGTTTTATGTCCACCAAAGATCTTGAAGGACGACTGGGGTCAGAAGTGAAATTTGAAAGTTGACGGGTTTTTTATCAGTAAATCGCAAATTCAAACAATAAAAATGACTAAAAACAAAACAATAACAACTGTATGATCAACAGAATGAAAAAGATTGACAGAAATAATGTTCCACAGTGATTAATCAACCTTCCTGGAAATTGTCAAAATCGAGAATGACACTCCACGCACGTGTACGGGGCAACTGCGTGATGCACGTGCAAAATATGGAATGTGTTTCGGTGTGTTGATAAACAGACCTGAACGTTCTTTACTAGGATGTATGTTCGGTCTAATAGTTGATATTAACATTAATATTTCAGGTTCCCTCTACTTTTTTTTAAGAGTATAAAATACACAGAGAATACTGCATGAGTAGCCATATAAAATACAGATAGAGAATACTGCATGAGTAGCCATATGAATACATATAGAGCATACTGCATGAGTAGCCATATAAAATACAGATAGAGAATACTGGATGAGTAGCCATATGAATACATATAAAGAATACTGCATATAAATTACATACAGAGCATACTGCATGAGTAGCCATATAAATTACATACAGAGCATACTGCATGAGTAGCCATATAAAATACAGATAGAGAATACTGCATGAGTAGCCATATGAATACATATAAAGAATACTGCATGAGTAGCCATATAAATTACATATAGAGAATACTGCATGAGTAGCCATATGAATACATATAGAGCATACTGCATGAGTAGCCATATAAAATACACAGAGAATACTGCATGAGTAGCCATATAAATTACATATAGAGCATACTGCATGAGTAGCCATATAAATACATATAGAGCATACTGCATGAGTAGCCATATAAATACATATAGAGCATACTGCATGAGTAGCCATATAAAATACACAGAAAATATTGCATGAGTAGCCATATAAATTACATATAGAGCATACTGCATGAGTAGCCATATAAATACATAGAGCATACTGCATGAGTAGCCATATGAAATACATATAGAGCATACTGCATGAGTAGCCATATGAAATACATATAGAGCATACTGCATGAGTAGCCATATAAAATACAGATAGAGCATACTGCATGAGTAGCCATATAAAATACACATAGAGCATACTGCATGAGTAGCCATATAAATACATATAGAGAATACTGCATGAGTAGCCATATGAAATACATATAGAGCATACTGCATGAGTAGCCATATAAAATACACAGAAAATATTGCATGAGTAGCCATATAAATTACATATAGAGCATACTGCATGAGTAGCCATATAAATACATATAGAGCATACTGCATGAGTAGCCATATAAATACATATAGAGCATACTGCATGAGTAGCCATATGAAATACATATAGAGCATACTGCATGAGTAGCCATATGAAATACATATAGAGCATACTGCATGAGTAGCCATATGAAATACAGATAGAGCATACTGCATGAGTAGCCATATAAATTACATACAGAGAATACTGCATGAGTAGCCATATAAAATACATATAGAGCATACTGCATGAGTAGCCATATAAATTACATATAGAGCATACTGCATGAGTAGCCATATGAAATACAGATAGAGCATACTGCATGAGTAGCCATATAAAATACATATAGAGCATACTGCATGAGTAGTCATATGAAATACATATAGAGAATACTGCACGAGTAGCCATATAAAATACACAGAGAATACTGCATGAGTAGCCATATAAAATACATAGAGAATACTGCATGAGTAGGCATATGAAATACATATAGAGCATACTGCATGAGTAGCCATATGAAATACATATAGAGAATACTGCATGAGTAGGCATATAAATTACATATAGAGTATACTGCATGAGTAGCCATATAAATTACATATATAGCATACTGCATGAGTAGCCATATAAATTACATATAGACAATACTGCATGAGTAGCCATATAAAATACAGATAGAGAATACTGCATGAGTAGCCATATAAATTACATATAGAGCATACTGCATGAGTACCCATATGAATACATATAGAGCATACTGCATGAGTAGCCATATAAAATACACAGAAAATACTGCATGAATAGCCATATAAATTACATATAGAGCATACTGCATGAGTAGCCATATAAAATACAAATAGAGCATACTGAATGAGTAGCCATATAAAAATGCAAAGAGAATACTGCACAAGTAGCCATATAAAATGCAGAGAATACTGCATGAGTGGCCATATAAAAATGCATAAAGCATATTGCACAAGTGGCCATTATATCCCACTTTATCACTGTTTCAAAACTTATCAAACAAGTGAAATCATGGTTAAAATAAATTAAACATTATTTTTTAAATTAAGTTATTTGCGGCACTGATACATTTATATTACCAATACACCACTGGTGGCAGTTTGTGTTGGTATATTAGATCATTTGAATACTGAGGTATAAAAATACAAATATCAAATAAATATTATGATAATGGTGCTTGTTTCATGTTTTCAATGACAGATGTTGCACATACCACAAACATGAGCTCCTGTGACTATGCGAGAAATGCCAGGACACCGAAGTAAGCTGTTTTCATAACCTGCACAGTTGGGTTTCTCAAACAACATGTAGTCTGTGTAGTTCCGTGCAAACGAGTGGTAGGTGAAGTTGCCTTTTAAAAATCCAAGATTGCGGCAGGTGACATTGGCATCAACTTCAGTATAGCTGAAATAATTGGGAAAAGTATACAGATTTATATTGCACAAATATTTGAATATATTATTTTAGAGTATGAAATACAGTGAAATCTCTCAAAATCAGAATTCCCTCAAAACAGGATGTTTTTCATGGTCCCTTTTTAAATATTTGTGCAGAAGAAAACCTCTCTAAATTAAATATTTCTTAAAACTGAGGGTGTCTGGTTTAGAGGAGTTTCACTGTATATCATTTGATTTCTTTTTGGGGAGGATATATTATATTATAGTGTTTTTGTTTCTTTTTAAGTTTTGCTTTTTTATGTTGTTTACAAATGTTTCCCTCTTATTCTGTTTTAATGTCAAATTTAAACATGGCTAAATCTCACAATTGATGCCCTCTCATTTGATACATTGTGGAGACAGTTTTTTGGGGGGAGGCAGAATTTTTGTATACCCAGCACAATTTTTTTATTTTATTTATTTAAACCATGTACGCACAGAGAAAAAGATTACAGCTGACTCCCAAAATATAAAAAATAGATCAGCTTCAACTTGTTCAGCTGTTGCTGTCACTTACTTCTGGTAGTTTGTACAAATACCCCTCCACTTGCCATGATAGAGCAGATCAAGTCGTCCATCTTGTGTAGTGTTCCCGTCGACCAATCGGGCATCATCCTGCCAGTCCCCACTGGGAACTCCGGGGTCACCACCCACATTGGCGGTCATCAGGATTCTACCTCCAGGCTCATCACTGCCCTGAAGAGACAGAAACGATGACATGCTGTATAATGATGTATACTCACACACTGAAAAGTGTACAGTTTGTTTTGTTTAACGACACCACTAGAGCACATTGATTAATCATCGGCTATTGGATGTCAAACATTTGGTAATTCTGACTTGTAGTCAACAGAAAACCTGCTACATTTTTTCTAACGCAGCAAGGGATATTTTATTATGCACTTTCCCCACATACAGGACAGCACATACCACAGCCTTTGACTAGTTATGGTGCACTGGCTGGAATGGGAATTCACACATTAAAGTTTTGTCAGAATCCAGGACACAGTATTTCACAGTGGTTGAAATAATGCTGTCTTGACTGGTTTTTTGCAGGTCAACATCACCACGGGCTGGGAGATATTTTTGCCTGCAGTCCTGTCAGATCAGCAATTATATTGTGTTTATAATATATTGTGATTATGTTTGGTCCTGCAGGTTTTGATCTGGTGTGGCAGAATTTCAGTCAATTCTGTTTACATGTCAAATTCAAACTGCCAGACATTTACACAGCGAATTGTTATGTTCAGAAATTAAAAGTTCTATTCTAGACTGAGCTTTGGACATTTGAATGTAGTCAATTTGTAAATCACTGGTTATGTAATTATAACTCAAGTAACTGAACAATTGGTACCTAGATAAATATTATACAAACCAGCTTCTGGTTACCTAAAATTTTGAAATATTATCCTCTAGAATCCAAAGCATATAATATATAATACAGAAAAATACACAAAAGAGAAGGATCATTTGTTTAATGTCACCTTAGAATTTTTTAAACTCAGGCTATTTATTTTGACTCTTGGTCAAGATAGACAGACTGAGGCTACTCCTACAAAAAAAAAGCAAAAAAACAACAACAAAAAAGCAAGGCAACTTTCATATGTACTTTCACAAACAGGGCAGTATATTCCATGGTCCTTAAGGCTTTGAGGCACCAGTGGTGCATGGGGCACTAGTGGGGATGGGGAAAAAACCTGAGCCCACTGAGGGGAATCGATCTTGTGACCTATCACACCTCAGGGAACACTCTACCACTGACCTACAGAAAAACATCATGGCTATTGACTGAAATATTAGCAAAGATGTACAAAGTAAATCATACAAAACACAGACATTTTAAACATTAAAATGATACTGTAATATTACACAAAATATTTAATTTAGTTTTTTTCAAAAATGGCAGTACAAAAGTACATAAATTTACAAATGAACACCAGCAAATTCTTTTGTCTATAAAATATTTAATCATCAAAATATTGTTTATCATTTGAAATAATACAAAAGGAAAAACAAGAGCTGAATGGTGTTTATTTGGGGGTGATGATCAGCTGAACAGAAATGCTATGTGGTTATATCACATATTTATCCAGGTGTTTTGTGGCCCTGAAAATCCCAGATTTAATGTGAAAATATTCTTGTAATTATGACTGTTTTGATAACATAATTTAACAATAATATCTTGTATCATTCAATTGCCTAATTTTTCTAATCCTATCAGTCATAGGAGCAGCTAAACAAATCCTGGATAAATCCCTATGTGAATACAATCAAGTTGCCAAGTGCTTTCTGACCTATTTCTGTTCAATGTGGTCATATATAAAATAAATATATACAGCTTGGTGCATGTATTATATTGGACAGTTTGTGAAAGTTTCAAACAATTCATTTAAAGCTGCAGAAGGAATTGACACTTCAAGGGTGGATGGATGGATGGATGGTGGATGGATGGATGGATGGATGGATGGATGGATGGATGGATGGATGGATGGATGGATGGATGAAGATACAAACAGATGTGACAAACAAGCTACTGTATTATTCAAAGTTAGGAACACTGGGTGAGAATGTATAAGATTATCTGTGAATATTGAATTATATTTTCATCTTTTTAATAGCTTCCTACAGCAATATATATATATTCAATTAAAATGCACTATTAAAAACTAGAGAAAAGGAAGTGTCTAGAATTCAAAAGGTTACCACTACCCCATTGTTCTTTAAACTTAGATTCCTGACAATTTACATTTTAACACATTTAGCACGCCGAAACCAAATTTGTTGAGTAAATTTCTCAAACAGTAGAACAAACATTTAAGAGGCTATACCAACACATACACTGTTCACTTGATCATGCTGGTCCACTAGAAGCAACAGACAGGTGGATTGGAGGGAAAATGAAGGAAAACAGACGTTTGCCAACAAAGTTAACCTGCAAGCACAGTTTGACAGGAAACACACCACACTGTTAGGCTGGGCTATGATGAGCAGCACGCTATGCAGGGTGTGCACTTGCCATTCAGGCAAGTCATGTCAGCACTTTGACTTGCCTGTGCAATTTTTTAGTTGCCCAAATTTTATTTCAAAAAATAAAAAAGAGTAAATGTATTTGGCATATGAGATCAGTTTCAATGGGCATACACATCTTGAATTATTATCAAAAGTAACTTTTTAGTTGTTTTAGAAATATTATATTTTGGACATTCTGAAATAATATGCTGTAACGAATGTGCGAAATTTTGGGCAACTCACAATACGGTTTTAACTCGCCAGATGTTTTTATTTGCCTGAGGCGACTGGTAGACCATAAAATAAACTGCTGTTAAATTGCAGTGCTAGTTCTGGCATTTGCCAAATTTGTCAATTGCAAATTTTAAAAATAATTGGTAAATAGTATTTTAATTTGGTGAAATGACTTCATGTAATGACTGCATGATTAAACTGTTAAAAAACCGTGTATTTCTGCAAATGTTTTTAAGAAATGTGTTTCTGCAAATGTTTGAAGTTTAATAAATACTTTGGTGTTATTTTTTGCTCACCCAGAGCTAGCCTTGAATGGTCGTTTGCCTTCTATATTATATAAAATATCATTTTAAAATATCAATTACCTAGTACTTACTTAACTAATGTATAAAAAATTTCAATACGAAGATTTTTTAGAATTGTTTTCTGTATGTACATGAATACTTAGCATAACCTCTCGGTCAGTTATATTGTCTCTAATAATGTGCTGGAAATAAAATACAGTAAGAAGTCAGGTAAAATGTTTAAAATATAAATAAAGCTTTGTTACTGTTGAACAGCTAGCCACAGAAGTACATGTATATATACTCCTATAAATTACTTATACTGTGAATCATAATATTATATGTACTTTGAACCCCATAAACGTTTCTGCCTGTTGTACACATGTATGCATGCAGTAAAGATGACAAGAAAATCATAATTTAAGTGGATTGGCCTGTAATGATTATTTATAGGAGGTGAATAGCACTCGTCTCCTTTGAAGCACCTAGCATGTAGCTCTGTAACATGGGACAATAAAGTTTATGACTGCAAATTTCAGAATGTCCAACATAAACTAACGTCATTATGAGCTATGTGGCACATTCAACTTAAAGGTATTCTCTGCTGTGCTAGAAAAACTTTTAGTATGGTTTGAGGGGAGCTATCACTCTGCCCCCCCCCCCCCCCCCCCCCCCCCCCCCCGAGACGAGTTCAAGGAGAGTAATTTTTAGCTCCCCTTGCATGGCTCTAAATATGGTAAAATATGGCCTGCTGTAATGTTTTCAAAATAGTAGGCCAACAGAAATATAAGCCATGGTCATCTTTTGTTCAGTTGTATGTTGTATTGATTTTAATAATAGTTATCTCTTTTCCTTTTTTCTTCTTTAAGTATTACAAAAAATAAAATGGCCTACTGGAAATAAAATAGGATGGTGTTTGAGAAATTTAGGACCTCTGGGATATATTTAGAGTATTATGGAATTAAAATATAAAAGAACCTTGAGCCAAATACTAGATGAGATAATCGTGTAAATTTGGTTCTTGAAAAGTTATTTCTGATATTTGGGGGTGAATTTCTATTTCACCAGCAAGGTCTAAAATATGGAGTTTTTCACCTGTTCACAGGCTGCTATTTTGAGCCCTGCCTTGACATGTGAATTTTACAAAAATACACGTGGTAATACTGTCATGGGGATTCTACAATACCCGTAACTGGATGAAACACGATTATCCAAATATCTCTCCTAACTGTATATCTATTAGATCTCTCTGTATCGAGCAGTATTTACCCGAGTGGCTCGTCTAGGTATGATCAGAGATACGATCTTATATAAGTATATATTATTATAGCACGTTTAGTTCACTAGAAAACACAACAAAAACACAATACACTTTGGAATCTGTATTAACCTACACTGACAAATGTACTGCCGCAGTAGTTAATTAACAACAACAAATAATAACAACCCAGACTGATCACTTAATTAGTTAATCTCTAGGTGTCTAGTTTATACAATATGCTAATCACTTCACCGTGACACAACACCCACATGTGTGATAATTGAGAAACGCTAACACACACCCGTGTGATAATGGAGAAACGCTTCCAGGAGAACTTAATTAATAAAGGAATTTCAACTCTATTCCTAACTGGTTAATTTTTAATTTACCCTAACTACTCATTCAATAACCTTGTAACACAGAATTAAAAGAAAGAAGTGTTTTATTTAACGACGCACTCAACACATTTTATTTACGGTTATATGGCGTCAGACATATGGTTCAGGACCACATAGATTTTGAGAGGAAACCTGCTATCGCCACTACATGGGCTACTCTTCCGATTGGTAGCAAGGGATCTTTTATTTGCGCTTCCCACAGGCAGGATAGCACAAACCATGGCCTTTGTTGAACCAGTTATGGATCACTGGTCGGTGCAAGTGGTTTACACCTACCCATTGAGCCTTGCGGAGCACTCACTCAGGGTTTGGAGTCGGTATCTGGATTAAAAATCCCATGCCTCGACTGGGATCCGAACCCAGTACCTACCAGCCTGTAGACCGATGGCCTGCCACAACGCCACCGAGGCCGGTCTACACAGAATTAATACTGGTACCTATCACAATAAAGACAATAACCTACAGTTTACCTAGGTCCTCTAGGATGACTGGTTAAGCTTTTTATAATTATTTAGGACAGTGAGCCTACAGATTACTGCGTCAGATGACCGGCAGCACCGTCTAAATAATATTGGTATAATACAGTATTAAAATATTTAAAGTCACATCAATCACATCAAGGTTATACACAGAGCAGAAAATATATATTTACCAAAGTCCCGTCTGAACTAATATAGATCGTTCAGTGGACGACGTCCGTACCCCTGGATACTTCCAAATGTTTCTACTCGATATCTCTAAAACCCTAGCTATTTATTCAAAACTCTCAGAGACAGCGAATATCGCCTGGGGGTACAAGGCGGTACCTCACGTATCATGTGGATTTTCCACAACCACCATGCCGGCATATTTTTCTCTGATCGTCAAACTGGCTGTCGCCATTCCGCGAGCAATCCCCTGGCCATAAACAGCACTACTGGAGATATTACGTAACTACTAGCCACATGGCCTCCACACCTGCGCTAGGTGTGTATTAGAAAAGCTCGATGACCGTCGCGCAAAGGTATCACGTAACAAGTTGCCCATCTGGGCTTAAGTGCAATTCGGAACTGCACACGGCCCTCTAAAACAATTAATATCGCCACAGGTGAAAAGAAATTAAGAGCATGTACTGTCACAAATACAAAAATATTAATTATGCTCAATATATGTGGGAAATATGGTAATATCGTAAATGGCTCCTAAAAATTATTCATGCCTCTAAAAAAACTATTTAATGTGAGATCTGTTGTTCACAATGATATTCCATTCATCAAAAATTGGTTGGTTTGGCTCTACCAAAATGATGTTTGATTATAAAAACCAGTAATCGATTGTTTTGGGAAATATTATCTGAAATTGTTCCTCCAGTTTATGATACAATTCATGTAAATATACTGGGTTTTGAGTTTGTTTTCATGTATAAAGATATTCAATGGTTATTACAGGTAAAATTAACCATTTGTAGGTTGGACATGACAATAGGTCTTTATACTTCAAATCCTTCTTAAGTTCATATAATTCTAACCAATTATGTAATCGAAAGTTGATCAGTTTGTGCCAACTGATTATAACCAATGATTAATGATGACTTTCCAACCAACCAATACTAGTTGTCTGTATGTACCTTATACATGAGGTAATAAATTAGACATACCACATGCCACTTATGTACAACCTCATTGCAAATTTTGAAAACCAATATCATATGCCATATTATAGCCTTTAACAAAAAAAGGCCAAGACAAATCAATTTCGAACTTCATCAGTCATTTGGTATTTTTTTTTTTTTTTTTTTTTAAATAATATATCTGCAATTAAATTAATGTACACATGCATATAAATGTTTTGGTGAAATCGAATACAAACAGTTCAAAATTTAGGTGTACACTTTTTTGTACATGTAATGCAAAATCAGACAGCTTATTCACCTCCACAATAACATTTTATTATGCAAAGACCAATCCCCACTCTAAAATATAATTTGACCAACATTATTACATATGAATGTTTAAGAATTTTCTAATCAGGACTAGAGGCAAACAATTATAATATATATATACATATATATATATATATTGTAAGTATACCATGACTGACTGCATAAATAGAATTTATTTTATTTTATTAATATTATATATTATTTTGACATGATTACATAACTGGGGACAGGATGTAACCCAGTGGTAAAGTGCACACCTGATGTTGCAGTTGGTCTAGGATCGATCCCTGTCTGTGGTCCCATTGAGCTATTTCTCATTCCAGCCAGTGCACCATGGCTGGTATATCAAACGTATGTGCCATCATGTCTAGTGGATGGTGTATATAAAAGATCCCTTACTACTAATGGAAAAATGTAGCAGGTTTCTTCTCTAAGACTATATGTCAAAATTACTAAATGTTTGACATCCAATAGCCGATAATTAATAAATCAATGTGCTCTAGTGGTGTTGTTAAACAAAACTAATTTTTTTGTTTTGAAATCATTACATAACTCTTGACGCCCACTCTCCTCACCATATTGCTTTGAAATTCATCCCATGACCCCTACCCCCACTATGCAGAATGACCCATTATTGCAGACAGGAGAATTCCCCACCAAGATTGGACAAGCTATATGGGGGTAAGACCCTATGTATGTGCAGAATCATGCACATACACCAAACACCAATGAACCATTTTCTTATAACCGTTTGCATTCATATGGAAATAGGATAAGCATTAAATTAATAACATACAGTATTACAGATGTAATGAATATGACTGTACATACAAATATATTGGATATGTTAATTCCCCCTAAAAATATATTTTTAAAACTATCTACTACATAGATTCCATCCCGGGTTGGGTTTCTGGCTATCCTGAGGTGGAATCTGGGACGGACATGCTTGAAACCTCTGTGGTATATGAGCAGGATTAAAAGTCACACACACACTACATAGATATTAGATAGATAGCAAGATATATGACAAAATTACCAAATATTTGACATCTAATAGCTGATGATTAAAAAATCAATGTGCTCTAATGGTGTTGTTAAACAAAATAAACTTTGAAAGATATTAGAGATAGGGGCCTTGTTGGAAACAAATCCCAAGATACAATGTCTCGACATGAACCACTGCAGCTGCTTTGACAGTCTACTCATACTCAGTCTGTATAGAATTTTTCTAGTGAGGTGAGGAACAAATTTTTTTTAAATAAATGTTTAATTATAGGAATAATTTAAAAAACCCAAACAAAACCCACATTAAGACAGGATCATGAATATCAGAGATGAGTTAAAAAAAAAAAGCAGAATCAAAAGTTTTTATATGTGAAAAGAAGTAAAGGGCAACAAAATATGACTTTAATATGATTCTTTTTAGAAAATGATTTTTTATCTTCAGATTTGTTTTACTATACTGACATCCAAAAGAAACTTTAAAACGCTTTGTATTGGTTATGAAAGATTCATAAATTTCAACATCTAAACGTCACAATGCACTTCATGATATATACAAAGTGTTTATAAGGTGGTTTCTAAATTAGTTCTTATTGATTTACAACAATATTTATCAAATTGTTCAAATTTTTATTTGTATGTAAAGTTTCTTTTGGACGTCAGTATAGCTGTGGGTAATAACACAGTGGATCAACCAAAATGAATTAATCCTACAATGCTAAATGTTTTAAGGAAAGGAGTTAGAAAAGAGGCGTACACATTGTACACTTCGAAAAATATATTTAAAAATAGCTCAGATGTCAAATATTATTATATTTACAGATTGTTCACAATGATCAATATACAAACTACAGTTGTTTTAGTTTTTAGTACACTTCCCTTCCCAAAAGCATACATCAAAAATGTTTATTTCTCAAAGGATATGGGTTTTTTTTTTTGTTGGTTTGTGGTGAGGGTTTTTTTTTTTTTTGGGGGGGGGGGTGGATGTGTTAAAACCATACTACAGTATTAATCCCCTCCCCACTCAGCATACAGTTTTATAAGCTAGTGAATTTTGTTTCTGAATTTTCTTCCTATGATCCGTTAATATCCTTTCCTTTACATGCTACTCTCCATGTACTAATCTAGGCCATAATGATGTACGGTTATTCATTTGACACATTGCTCAAAATATTGCAGACTCCACTGACATGTATTGTGTTATGTAAAACAAAACTATTAAAAATTGTGAGACTTCTAATTCTCATATCAGCAGGATCATGGCAGTTCACTATACCAGTGTTATCAGACCACATTTAATTTTAAAGTTATAATTTAAAGGGACATACCCTAGTTTTTAAACACTAAGGCATATTTTTTACTATTAGAGCCGTTTTTGATAACTGAAATCATACTTTACTTAGATTTTATTGTTTAGATTGTCCATTTCCATACATTCGAAGTGTTTTTGGTCATCCTAGTGTTTTTAATATCACAAAATGCACTTCTGATATTTTTAAAAAGGCACGTGTGTCTGAGAAGTAACAGCTATGAAGTCAAGTTTTAGTCTATATTTAGAGGGTATTTCACCATTTCAAAGTCACAGACTCATGTTTCACTCAATTGTAATTTCATCCAAATGTGTTACAGGTTTGTAGAGTATCTGAACTTAGTGTTATTTTCACGGCTTGAAACTAGGGTATGTCCCTTTAAAAGTGCAGACCCAAATTCAGCCTGTGAAAATGGATCCTAAGTTTAGTTAATCTACAAACCTGCAACACACATTTGGATAAAGTTATAACAAGAGTCAAACTAAAGTCTGTGATGTTTAAATGGGGAAATCTAAAAATAACTTGAGCTGGTCTCAGTAGCCATTACTTCTCAGACAAATACGCATTTTTAGAATTATAAAAAAGGAAGGAAGGAAATATTTTATTTAACGACGCACTCAACACATTTTATTTACGGTTATATGGCGTCAGACATATGGTTAAGGACCACACAGATATTGAGAGAGGAAACCTGCTGTCGCCACTTCATGGGCTACTCTTTTCAATTAGCAGCAAGGGATCTTTTATAGGCAACATCCCACAGACAGGATAGTACATATCACGGCCTTTGTTACACCAGTTATGGAGCACTGGCTTAAACGAGAGAATTATTTAAAAAAAAATGCATTTTGGGGTATTACAAAAACCTGGATGACCAAAACCATTTCAGGTGTAGGAAAATGAATATATTCTAAAATAACAAAATGTAACTACTTTTAATTTAAAAGATCAAAAATGGCTTTAATAGTGAAAAATATGTTGTAGTGTTTAAAGGGACATTACTGAGTTTGCTGCACTTTTTAAGATGTTATTGACCAACAAAGACTTTTTAACGATTTTAATTACATATCAAATATATGTTTCTGCATAAAATAGTTGTGGCTGTATATTAAACTGTTAGGTTAAATTTCATCTTTTTTCCTAAAATATAGTTTTTGTCGTATGTACGAAATTATTTGAAGACAAAATCTAGTTTGGTCTTCTTACAAATATTAAGACGACCAGAAACACATTGAATATACAGACACTGATAATCTAAACAAGAAAATATATTTAATACGTAAGTTTAATCGTAAAAATATGTTATTAGTCGGAAAGATCTTACAATGCAACAAAGTCAGGAATGTCTCTTTAAAAACTAAGGTCTGTCACTTTAACATATATGTATTAATTTTGGTGACTAATGTACAACTGTTTGTATACAACTTAATTACAACTTACTCTGGCAATGAGCGTTCCGTTAACAAGGATGCCAAATCCTGGTCCAAATCGGAGTTCACAACCAGGTTCAATGTACAGACACCCTGACGGTGCGATCTCGATGTTGCCGTTGATGATGTGCGGGTTGTTGATGGTCATAAGAGCACGTCGATCCTTGATGATGCCTCCTCCCGGGTAGGTGGCCACGAACGGTTTTTGGCAGTGCTGGGCTATGTGGTCAAGATACCACACGATTCCGTCAGATATCACTGGTCGGTTACCGTCCCTTGGCGGAGGCGTCACCATATTATTTAACTGCCCCAAGGATATCCTTACCGTCAGTGTGAACACACAAAACAAAAGCAAAACGCTACTACTACTAGTTCCAGATATGAGAATAATTTTTCCCATGTTTCCTTTTTTCTTTCAGGGCGTCCGTAGACAGAACAATGTCGATTTCATAATCTTTTTATGTTACCTGTAAAAAGGTAACCATATCGGCTACATCAAAGGAAATCGTTTTAGGTGTGAAACAATGCTGCTCCCATTTCCTTGAAATAGTTATGATGGCAGTTACCTGTCCCTGATTCAGTGATTGAATTCTCGTTTTGAAATCTCGTTAGCAATATAGGTCAAGCGGTTGTCGTTACAGGTGAAAATACCTGTCACATGACTAAGATGACATGTTTATTTATAGAACAAAAGCTCAAGCGGCCAATGATTCAAACACCACCTGCTTCAGTGGTGTCGTGGTTAAGGCTGGTAGGTATTGGGTTCGCATCCCGGTACGGGCTCCCACCCAGAGCGAGTTATAATGACTCAATGGGTAGGTGTAAGACCACTACACCGTCTTTTTTCTGACCACCAACCCACTGTCCTGGACAAACAGTCCAAATAGATGAAATGTGTGCCCAGGACAGTGTGTTTGAAACTTAAGTGGATATAAGCACGAACATAAGTTGAAATGAATTATTCAAACTCCTCCAGTATTTAGAATTTTATTTTCTACAATATGATATTGGTATCTATAGTTTATGCTCAAGCTTAGGTCTAGATATATGTGGATATCTAACTTATAGATTCAAATATGTACGATATCCTGAACATGCGACATTGCTGCCCGACTTGTCAAAAAACATTGGCGTAGCCAGCATTTTATATTGGAAGGGGTGGGGGGTGGGGATGGGGGGGGGGGGCAACACTGTCTGAGTCGTGTTATGGGGTGACAGGAAAATATTTTAAAGTTGGTGAAAAAAAGAAGTGTACTTGAGGGAGGGCACCATTTAGACAAGCTATATCCATTTCATGTTTTTTGTCAAATATGATTTATATCACATCGAGTGAAGTTGGCAATCATATTTCAAGATGAGATATAAATCATATTTGATAAAAAAAAAACCACAAAAAAAACCCCATTTATTTTTACCGTAAAACTTTTGGCAATTTATCTCTTATTTTAAAATGCAATCATATTTTTGTTAAGATATTTCACTAATGTTATATAAATAGAGGTGTTTTAGTCAAATATTGATTTATATCTCATTGAGTGAAGTTTGCAATCATATCTTACGAGTCGCGCATGGAATGTTCTATTTATTATATTACTTTTGGCAATTTACCTTTATTTTTAAAACATTGCTGCCCGACTTGTCAAAAAACATTGGCACGAGTCGTGTGATATGATTGCAAACTTCTCAAGATGAGATATAAATCATATTTGATAAAAAAAAAAACCACAAAAAAACCCATGAAATTTTCTATTTATTACCGTATATAACTTTTGGCAATTTATCTTTATTTTTAAAATGCCAGCAGCAAAATAGTTCCGGCTTTCTTACAGTGAAGATAACACTTTCTACAGTGATGATAACACATTTTAGAGTGAAATAGTGAAATTTTCACTCTAAAATGTGTTATCGTCACTGAATGACTGATAACACTTTTATTTCACTGATTTGTTAAGATATTTCACTAAATGTTATATAATAAATAGAGGATATTTCATGTTTTTAGTCAAATATGATTTATATCTCATTGAGTGAAGTTTGCAATCATATCTTACGAGTCGCGCATGGAATGTTCTATTTATTATATTACTTTTGGCAATTTACCTTTATTTTTAAAATGCCAGCAGCAAAATGATTCGGCTTTCTTACAGTGAAGATAACACTTTCTACAGTGACGATAACACATTTTAGAGTGAAATAGTGAAATTTTCACTCTAAAATGTGTTATCGTCACCGAGTGACTGATAACACTTTTATTTCACTGATATTTTAAGATATTTCACTAAATGTTATATAATAAAGCATATTATTACATCTTTGAATATGTCAGTCGTAGAACTGTAAATTTGAGTTACTTTTAATGGTGTGTGACGGTAAAAATGTTCTATTGTGGGACGATCTGTTCTCGAGATCATATAGCTTAAATAACGTTTTAACAGGTTTAAATAATAAATTTTGTTCTTAAATTATCGGATGAATGTTCGAAAAAGACTACTCTCCTAAACCCCATGTCTTTCCTAGTTAGCGACCGTAACGCCACTGAGGGGTGCGACAGTGATCAAGTAGGGGCCCCAAAAGTGTGGTGGTCAAACTCAAAGGGGTTCAAAGTGGAGAAATAAGCCTAATTTTTGGATTAAATTATTTCAATAAACTAACTAGATTAATAATTATAACCTAAAATTAAATATTTTCTTTAAAGTGATCGCATTTTGCCAGGCCACGGTAGGAACGATATATAATCTGAAGTGTTGGGGCACAAACACTAATGTGGGGATACAAGCCAAAATTTCCTCCACCAGGTACCTAGCTAGGCCTACGAGTACGAGACTGCATCAATCACCCATCTCTTATATTTTTGTGTCGCCAGATAAAACGACGCATAGATAGTATGGTTTCCCCCTCCACCCAATGTGAGTGACTCCCAATATAAAATCTTGGCCCATGCTAACGAGTCGAGTAACACAAGCCTATGAGTTGATTTAGCTCAGTCAAAATAGAGTTTTTGTGATGGGCTCATAACTCTATTTGACAGTGGATCGAAGCAGGCAAAAGGAGCATATTTTTTTAGTTTAAAACAATTTAACTTTTAAGGAGTAGATTGCAAAAGCGGCAGTGATATCATATAATATAGAGTTTACTTCACTGACTCAGAAAGTTATAATTTTAGTTTACGCATCTGGTTCTTTCAATGCTAGTTAGATCATATGTTGATCATCTTGATCAGTTCAACAGTTGACGTGTAAAGGTAGTTCATCAAGATAAACGTCTCCGGCACGATATTTATTATTGTGATGTGAACTAGTGTAAAGGCAGCCCGAGGGCGGCAGTTTTAAATATTCGTTTCATTATACATGTATGTTGGTTAATTTGTTAATATACAGGGGCGTAGGCTGGGGGGTTCGTACGACCCCCCCCCCCCCCCCCCCCCGAAGTAAATGGTCCTCTTTCAGAACTAAAACATATAGGTTTATACATATGCATGATATGGAGTTTCTGGTGGTGCAAAAACAAAATAGAAAAAGGACCACTTGGTTCATATTCGAACCCCCCCCCCAGGTCCAGATCATGCTACACCCCTGATATACGTTATATCAAAAAAAAGAAAACCTATAAATATTTGTTTTCTGACTCATCATAACATTATTTAATCAGCAGCTTTGATGTTAAATATTTTTGATATAAAATTTGAAAGAAAACAATTTTGCAAAATTTAACCACTGTGTAGCTTTATGATTTTCATTCACATTCCTTTATCACACACATACACACACACACACACACACACACACGCACACACAAAATAGTTGTCTATGTTTTAAAACCAACCAAAAACAGTACGTCATGTTTTTGTTTGTTTTTTTGTTGCTGTTGTTGCTGGTGGTGTTGTTGCTTTTTTAAATTCATATAAAAACATGTTCTTAAGTTTTAAACCCATAACAACTCAAATAAAAAAAATTGAAAAAAGAAATCCAGTATAAATAAAAATGTTTCTTTACAAATTATATATTAAATCTCATTTTTAATACAGAGGTGAAGACAAAATGCTAGAAAAGCCAAGGTATACAACTTGACTTGCATTATCTTTGAAGTAAACAATAAAATAAGGCAGTACAAAGAGAATAAAGGTAGAATTGCGCATGCTTTATTATATAAACTAGACTGGGTGCCAATCCTCTTTTGGCGATGCAAGAGGGACGAAATAAATTTTGTGGTGATGCAACTGTAAAATCGCCAGTAAAGGCGTGTGCGTTTAATTAGGTTATTGTTTTGAAAGGTTTTTTTTTTTTTTTTTACCAAAATATACGATGTACTTAGTTATCATATTACAAAGCATAAAAATTTATTTATTGTTTATTACAGTAATATTTGGATAGTTGTGTCATCATGTAAGTTTTGGTGTTACTTTAGATCTGATCTGTTCTTATTTCATGCAAACCGCATAAACTTAAAACAATACTGACAGCTACGATCAATTCACTGACCTTCGTGGAATAAGCCCTGTAGTAATGGAAAATGTCATTGCTATTTTATATGTGTGCATGCGCTCATGTTAATGTACGTTAAAACTACACGATAGATTTTGATTTTGTCCCAGAATAATGTAAGCTAATTAAATATGATTCCTTTTTACCACAACAATGAACAGCATTTCTTTTTTAAACTGGTACCATACTCGCCAGACCCTAAAATCAACGGTCGCCCAACCTTTGCTAAATGGTGACCGGGCGACTGCTAATTTTCAACCCTGTAGTGACTATCAAATGTTTTACATACAATCAATGTGCTGTAGTGGTGTCGTTAAACAAAACAAACTTTATCTTTTAACTTTGTGGGGTATTAGTTCTAAACAAATAAAAATAAAATATTATTTTAATAGAATCTTGAATACAAGATATAATTTGTCAAACTGTCAAATATGAATTTAATTTTGTGAATGAATTAATAATTTATTTAGTCAGTATATTTTATTGGCTAAAAACAAATTGAATCTGGCTCCACTTTTCCAAACAAAATTAGCTAAATAATGAATGTTGACTGTTGTGTGTATATTTTTTGTCTAGCATAAACCTTAATTCAATTTTTTTTTTCTACACAGAAATTGTTTAAAAATTGATGGAGGTTTGATTCAGGGCCAATGTAGGGTGGGGGACCAGATTGACCAGTTCTGCCTCAAAAGTCCCCCCCCCCCCCCCCCCCATTTTATCAGTTTCTTTACAATTTTCATTCATGGATAGGAAACTATTATTGGGGTGCCCTTTTTAGGAGTTTAGTGCATTGTTAAATAAAACATTTCCTTTCTTCCCTTTTCAGAAGTTAGCCCATGTTCCCTTTTGCCCTCTCTAAAATATTTCCATGGTCCACACATTTCAGTTTTTCAGAATGGTTTTGACTGTCAAGTAAAATTGAATATTAAAACAGCTGTTCTCGCGTGCTCTGTAAAATGGCATCTAGTTCGACAGTAAAAGCTGACAAGGCAACTCCAGCATGGAAGATTCCGGAAGTGATCTCTGAAAATGTTGACGTTTCATTGGATGTAAGCTTCAATGTTGTCAAACTGTTGGATGAAGGTGCAACCATCCCTTTCATTGCTCGATACCGGAAAGAGCAGACAGGAAATATGGAAGTTGATAAGCTGAGAGAAATAAGCAGTCTTGTTGAAGAATTGAAGTAAGAAACCAAGTTATTATAGGCCTACCGCAACCATGTCATGACTTAGATACCATGTATATTGAACTTTGATGACACTATTAAAGTAAGGAACAAAGTTAGAAGTACAGCTGTAGAATGATTTAAGATAATGTATATCAGAACAACTTGAATAAAAAGGTAACGTGTATATATGTTTATATATGTTTACTTATAATTCACTTACACTCTTAAAAGGCAAGCTGTGATTTAGATTTGAAACATCCATAAGAAATAAACATAATCAGTTTTGAGCCCCAAAACATCAATTTGTATAAAGTCACGATTTTGAATATTACATTGAGTTGAATTTTTAATTTCAAGAAAATATTTTCTTTGAATGTTTGTGTGTCATTGTTTATATAATTTATAGAAAACACCCTTTGTTAAATTATACTTATTAGACCCACTCCAACAAATATGTTGTTTAATGTAACTGACCAATACATCCTAACAGCCAATGGGATGGCTTAAAATCTTCCAATGAGTCCTTTGCTTCATGTTCCAGTTACATGACTGAAGTTTTCTCCTTTGCTGTTACAATCATATTAATATACTTACCTGACCTGTGTTTCACATCCAAAAGTTGATCTGTATTTTTGTGCAGGGGTGTCTTTAAACATTGATTCTTTCATTCATTCCTTCCTTGGCTGTGACGGTCTGGATGTCTTATCTTTACGCTATTGTGGTTTCCGTTGGTTTAGTTGAGTGCTTTTAATGTGGTTTAGTTTCTGCCACATTTACAGTTCTTGCTTAATTTCACTTTTTATAAGTGATGTTTTTCAAATTTATTACTTATTATTTATTATTTGAATAGGGATATTTCTATTTAATTGAACATTGATTAGCAGCTACTGTTTAATTTTTTAAAATTTTGTAGAGATCTCTGATACTTGCATAGGGAATTATGACGCGATACTGAACAAAGTGAATGCCTGTTGTTGGCTGCTATTTTGTTCTTTCATAATTGTAGTTGAAGTCAGGCTAAATTGAAAAGAATTGTAGAAAATTTTGATACTTTTTCTCTTTTGTGAATACTTAGACTGACTTCAAGGGTTTATAGCCTCCCAGCATTCCATTTTCCATTCCTCCATTCGATGCACTCAGGAAAAAGAAGGAAGTTTCAATTATGTGACTGGAACATGAAGTAGAGGACTCTTTGAAAGATTTTAAGCTAATATGTTATTAGTGGCGGTCGGGCTAATTGTTCATAAAAGAACCATCCAAGTTTTCTACATTTTTTTGTGATTTTTTTTAAAATTTATTTTAAAAACAAAAAGAAAACTGGCACACTGGTTTCAGCAAACCAGACATTTTTATGGATGGTTGAAGTCAAATTGTAGTTTGAGTACTTGTGATTGATACATTTATTATATTTTAGGACGGTGGAATCCAAAATTGCATCAGTCAGTGCAGTAATCAACAGTCAGGGGAATATGTCACAGTCCTTGAATGCTTCTTTAAGGAATGCTAGAACATTGCATGAAGTCGAACTGTTGGTAAGGTTTAGCACTTTTGATGTGGATTACTACCATCTAAGATTGTCTCAAGAATGGGAGGGGAAAAGAAAAGGTGAAACTAAAAAACCCATCTGAAATCATATCATTTAAAATTTTGGAGATATGACTATTTGTTGTGCCTGGTAGACGACATGTTTTAAGGGCGTTTTCATTATGCAATTAGTCATACCGTCTTGTCACATGAGATGGAATTGTACTGTGAGAACACATAAATCGGAACGACTTTAGTGTTATATGTTCCGATTTTTGTAGGGCCGACAAATCGCATAATGAGAATGCCATTTTAGCAGTACTTTCAGAATGCTTGTTTATTTTGTAATACATAAGTTATTCTATAGGGGTTTTTTTTCTATTTTTTTCTGTCAGTATGCACCATTTAAACCAGGACATAAAGGCAGCCTGGCTGAGCGAGCTCGTAAGCTAGGACTGGAACCACCAGCCATGAAGATATTAGACGGAAGACTGGTCGCTCTCAAACAATTTATTAACACAGAAGAAAAAGGTTTGTTTGAGACATTCTGTGATGGTACTGGTGTTTTGGAGTACACTGTACACATACACATGTAATTTATTTCTTCAGAAGTGTTTTCAAAATACTGTACAATACCCTAGGTTTAACCTCTCTGAGCTGTTAATATTGTTTTGAGAGGTGATGAAAAGGAATCTTTACAAAAACAAAATGGAACAAATCTTGAGTTAATAGATTTAAGCAGTCAGCTGCAACCATTGTAAGGAGCTGTACCAATTTCGGTACATGTGCATAACTTAAATATTAAATTTGTTTTATGAAATGTTTACACTAGTGAATTTCCATATTTTTATTTATTACGCGACTACTGCATACATGGATTATCTCATTTGTTTGAATGTGACTGTTGTTTTATTATGGATATTGTTTTGTCTGTTGTTATTTCAATGCATTTTAACTTATATTTGTGCTATAACACATTAAGGTTCAAGTATGCTGTCCTGGGCACACACCCCCAGCTATCTGGGCTGTCTGTCCAGGACAGAGGGTTAATGGTTAGTGATTAGTGAGAGAGAAGTTGGTGTAGTTGCCATACACCTACCCACTGAGTTGTTAAACTTTCTCTAGGTGGGAGCCGGGGTGCGAGCCAAGAAATTAATGGCCTTATGTCCGATGTTGTTAGTATTTCTTCCTGTATTTAACTGTTTCTTGTTATTGGTCAGGTCTTTCAAATGAAGCAGCTGTGGAGATTGGTATTCGACACATTATCGCAGATTTTATTTCCAAAGACAAGGACATAATGAATGAAGTTCGCAGATTGTAAGTTTGTAACTTCAAGTTGTTACCATAATCTACCTCCTGCTTTTAGTCACTAAACAGTATCATGATATGAACATATACACTAACTTCTAATTCACTCTGCATATAACGCAAAATTGGATTGGCTAATCAAATCCATTTGCGACAGTAAAACCAACATTAACGTGTCGGAAATTTGTGGGATTCCCCAAGAGCCTGTTTCCATATTCATACGCATTGCTGATAAATCTCATTTTCTGACAGTAATACCAGCATTAACGTCTGCAAATGGTCAAATACAACATAGTTCTCCCCTAAATTTCTCTTTCTAGTACTGTTTTGTTTATCTCTCAATCACTATTTTCTCTCTCTGTTTAGTTCCATCTCGTATCTTCCCACACTAGCAGCTTATCCTACCTTTCAACATCTTTTGCTGTCAGGCGTAACATCCCAGTCCTTGTTTCTTCCACCATGAGAAGTGCTAATATTACATACCTGTTATTCAGCATTCAACTTTTCTGTACCAGTCAGTGCTTCACAAGTGGATAATATAGATAAATGAAGCTCTGCTGCTATTTGGTAATACAGATTTTCTTTCTTACTGTCTAAACTGAAGTGTCAAATAGCCAGGGGCCAGTTGTTCAAACATTATTTACCTTAACCAGTGGTTAACAAAAATGTTCAAACCAAAGGACTGAATCATTGCAAATAATAATTGAAAACCTAATGTTAAAATTTGATTCCACTTGATCAAAGGTATCCATACATAATCAAATATAAAGTTATGTTAGACACATCCATGATTAATTTAACTATGCTTTGAACAACTCAGCCCAGATAGTTGAAGAATTTGTGGACATTTTCTTTCGTAAACATGTACTAGTACAATGTATTTATTTCCTTTGCTTTTTCCACTGGCGACTATTGTTGGTTCTTTTAAAAAAAAAAAAAAATTGATATTAATTATTTCCTGTTTTTAATAGATTGTTATTCATTTATAAGCCTGAGTTTATACACCTCATTACAAGCAGTAATTATAAAGAATAAAATTTCAAATTTGTCTCCATGCAGATTTATAGAGTTACTGATGTTACAGATTTTTTTTTATTATACCTATGGGGCGGAATGTAACCCAGTGGTGAAGTGTTTGCTTGATGGACGGTCAATCTAGGATCGATCCCTGTGGGTGGGCCCATTGGGTTAATTCTCGTTCCAGCTAGTGCATCACAACTGGTATATTAAAGGACGTGGTGTGTACTATCCTGTCTGTGGGATGGTGCATATAAAAGATCCCTTGCTATTAATGGAATAATGTAGCATGTTTCCTCTCTAAGACTATATGTCAAAGTTACCAAATGTATGACATCCAACAGCCGATTATTAATAAATCAATGTGCTCTAGTGATGTTGTTAAACAAACAAAATATTATTATACCTATATTCTGATACAATTTTCTTTGTTTTAACAGGTGCACAAACTCTAATGTAACCATTGAGACAAGCCAGTCAAAAACAACATCAAAAGTAAAGGCAGATAAAGAAAATGAAAAAAAAGTCAAAGATTTCAAGAAACCGAAAGATCAGTCTTACAAATTTGAACAATATTTTGATTACAAGATTCCTGTAAAATATATACAGTCACATCAGGTAAAATTAAATCAAATTGTGTTTTCACTACTTACACTATCCTGTTACATTATTATTATTATTATTATTGTTATTATTATTACATTTTATTTCAGATCAGTGATCCATAGAACATACATAATTAAACATCACATACACAACTGATTACATAGTATACAGTAGCTTGCTGTACATAAAATACATTTTAAAACCTTTTTTGCTTATCTAATTATGGATTTGTTGTATAGTGTCTGCCTGATTTACTTATACATGTAGATACATTTGTTTTTGTTGTTACATATTATACATATTAATTAATAATTACTGTACAATATGGGATCTAATTTTTACGATTTAATGAAAGCGAGTTTATTTTCACAAATTCCCATCCCTCCCTCAATTAAAAAAAAATGAAGTACCACTTCTGATGTTAATAATTTTGACATAGTTTTGTAGCCATGAACTTTAATAATAATTAGAACACCCTTGTTTATTGTACTGCTAACTATTGTAACTAAAAATTATTTAAAATTATTTCCTTTATAAAGCAGACTTTTTCAGAAACCACCGTTGTCCCATGTTTGTTTATGTAATTTGTTTGCCAGTAAAAACACCAGACCACTGTTAGACAGCACTCATGATTCTCTGATATGACATAGCTCAGAAATATCTTCCTAGCCCTTTAAGTAAATTTTACACAAATGTTAACTCACTTATGCCAGACAACCCCTGCAATTAAAAAAATGTCCATGGCATAAGAACATGCCATTGAAAAAAAACACTGAAGGAAAAACGTGCTGTGGAGAATTAAGAATTAAAACCTCCACAGCATTGCCGATTGCTGTGGGCAATTGTAAGGGTTGCCAAATAAAATTGCATAACAAATGCACAAGAAAAATAAAATTTTCTACAATATTTTCCAAAATGGTAGTACAACAGAGAAATTGCTTACTATTGTACAGTTAGTTAAGTTACTTGTTTTGTTTCATTTGTTTTTATTTTTCAACTACAGGTGTTGGCAATCAACAGAGGTGAAGATAAAAAAATATTGGTTGTCAAGGTCATAATACCAGACTTTGTGAAGAACAAACTGACTTTATTTTCACACCGCAAGTGGATTCATCATAATACGTGTGACCAGGCTCGTATACTGATACAGAAGAGTGTCACTGATGCCTATGACAGACTAATACAGCCTCAGATGTCTCGGCTTATTAGGTAGTGAAAATAATAAACTCGGGCAATTAATTAATTGGAGTAAACAGAGATGAAGTAGATAAAATAAAGATCAAAACTGGAATTATCAATAATGGGAGCAGAAAAAAGTTTGTTAACGACACCACTAGAGATCATTGATTTATTAACCATTGGCTATTGGATGTAAAACATTTGGTACTTCAGACATATAGTCTTAGAATAGAAACCTGCTACATTTTTCCATTAGCAGTAAGGGATCTTTTATATGCGTCCTTAACCATATGTCCGACGCCATATAACCGTAAATAAAATGTGTTGAGTGCGTCGTTAAATAACAAATTTCCTTTCCTTTCCATTTATATGCACCATCCCACAGACAGGATAGCAAATACCACGGCCTTTGATATACCAGTTGTGGTGCACTGGCTGGAATGAGAAATAGCCCAATGGGCCCACTGACAGGGATCGATCCCAAACCGACCCCGCATCAAGCGAGTGTCTTACCACTGGGCTACGTCCCACCCTAATGGGAGTAGATATCAAAAGCATCATATTTTTATTGTTATGTTTGATGGACAATATTTTGTGTTACAAAATATAATGGCATGTGACTTCTGTAAACCAGTGTGTCCACGTCTCCTTTATTTTAAAGAATCTCCTTTATTTCATGATTCTGCTAGATCTCTTTTATTTCCTCCTTTTTTGTGTGGACAAATCTCCTTTTTTTCGAAAAAAGGAGATTGTCTGCATTTTTATTGGCTTATTTCCACAACTGAATGTGTGATTGTATTCAAGTGACTTTTATACTTTCAAATTGAGCTCCTTCTGCAATAAAACACTGGTTTATAAGGGTGTATTGTCTAGTTTCCCATTCATGTCTATATTATAAGTGTATAGCTCTCCATCTATGGTGTAACAAGATAGATCTCCACCAGTCCTTAGGTTTTAAAAAAAGGGTAGGCAGAGCCGAATAATGCTTAATTAGTACTTGATACCTTCAAAATATGGTGCTAAGTGATACTAGTCTTGAGCATTGTGCCAATGTAACTTTCATTTTAGTTTTATTATAGTTTTAGTTACATTATTAATATTAGTGAACCAATTATTAGACTACACCAGCAAGTAAATAACATGATTTATTTTTCTTCCAATTTTACAATTAGCTTTATATTAGTCCATTTATAATTCATTGCAGACTTTCATGTAGCATCATATTACTAGGCTTTCAATAAGTAGTGTAAATATTAAGTAGTCACATAGGAAAATAAGATAATTATCATTATATAATATGTTGTAATTTACTTGCTGGTGTACATTGGATACACTGTCTGGTTCTATGATAAAAGGTAATAATATAATGTACTGTGTATCATACAGGTGTTAATGAAGTACATGTAGGTGAGGATGGAATGGCTATGAGGAGTAAAGGAGGAGGCCATTCATTGAAATAAAACAGCTATTAAATATCTGACTTATGTTATGTTATAATTTAATACAATATCTTGTTAAAATCTTATAGATTGTGGACAGATTTCTTCAGGGCAAAGCTTGAAATGTTGACTCTAGATGCTGTCAGAATGCATCTCAGGTCACTTGTGTTTTTTTCAGAACTTTCGACAGATAAAAAGGGGAGGGGACATCCCCCTCTTGAACTCACCCCCCCCCCCCACACACCAGCAAATTTTCATTTCAAGCCTGCTGTGGACACACTGTAAACCAAAACTTCTTCTGTTATTAAAACATAACTAACTGACCTAAATTCAAGTTCTGATAATGTAACGTAGTTACCAAGTTACCATGATTTATCTTTGTGGTTTATGAACATGACATACAATTATATTTCCTTGGCCTGAATAAAAAATATTAAAAAAATTTTATGGCTTCTTTTTTTGACAATGCAGATCTGATCTTACGAAAAAAGCCGAAAAGGAATCCATATTGGTGTTTGCTTCCAATCTGAACAGTCTCCTGCTGACACCGCCTGTTCGAGGGAAGACGGTACTTGGTGTAGATCCTGGCTTCTCGCATGGCTGCAAGTGTGCGGTGATATCCGTCACAGGTGCGTCCTTAAATAAAACATTTCTTCCTTCATCACTGGTTAGATGCTATTTGACGACTTTTAAAGCAGTTCATTCTTTTGAGTCTTGGAGGTAATTGATATATTTTTTTTTTACTTTTCTTTTGTTTGTTTTTAAAACATTCTTTGTTTTTGTTTTTTTATCTTTTAAAATAATAATTTCTTTATTATTCACACACCATTTGATAACAGTTAACAGTTATAATTATTCACTTAGATACAAGTAATCAAAGCTTTTTTCAGTAAAATTCCTTTTTTTAATTAAAAAAATCACAACCAAGATCATGAATTTTATTCTAAATTTTAATTTTACCTGCCTGTGATATTTGTATTTTTTCACAGCCCTTTTCACTGTTTTAATTTTGAATTAATTCATATATTTACCTTTGTTTGACACCCAATAGCTGATGTATTTTTTCATGCTGCTGTGCCCTTAAATATTCATTCATTCATTCATTCATTCATTCATTCATTCATTCATTCATTCATTCATTTACTGTCCTCAGTGGTGTCGTGGTTAGGCCATTGGTCTACAGGCTGGTAGGTACTGGGTTTGGATCCCAGTCGAGGCATGGGATTTTTAATCCAGATACCGACTCTAAACCCTGAGTGAGTGCTCCGCAAGGCTCAATGGGTAGGTGTAAACCACTTGCACCGACCAGTGATCCATAACTTGTTCAACAAAGGCCATAGTTTGTGCTATCTTGCCGATGGGAAGTGCAAATAAAAGATCCCTTGCTGCTAATCGGAAAGAGCAGCCCATGTAGTGGCGACAGCGGGTTTCCTCTCAAAATCTGTGTGTCCTTAACCATATGTCTGACGCAATATAACCGTAAATAAAATGTGTTGAGTGCATCGTTAAATACATTTTTTTTTTTTTTTCTTTCATTCATTCATTCATTCATTCACTCATTCACTCATTCACTCACATAACACAAATACGATTTGTATGTTTGCAAATATGTATTGAATTTATACAGTATGTTTTTTATTTTATTTTATTGTTAATTATTATGCTTTTTGTTTATCAGGTCAAATATTGGATACATTTATTGTGCACCTTAATTACAAGTCACAGAACACATTTGAAGACCAGCAGAAAATCATAGATGCCGTTAATAAATTCAGGTAATTAATAATAAAAAATTTGGAGCAGAACAACTTTACCTTTCCAATCCCACCCTAATCTGTGGCACCATATACTGATGACTAATATGCATCCCAAACGTAAGTTAAGATTCTGTGTTTACAGATGCGGCAAGCTTACACAGTTTGCTTTCATGGTATGCTTACACAGTATGCATTTTGTCAGATTCCATATACATATTAATGACAAGCAATTCATCTTTTTCTTTTGTACCTCACCTGTCGTCAAGCAAATGCATATTCTCCTAGGGATAGTAGTCTGGTCCGAACATCCCAACAGTTTTGTACATGCTAATGGTAAGCAGTTTCATCTTTATTTCATCTGCAACAAGTTATTTTTTCTTTGCCTATATGATGATGTTACCTTGCGATTTGTGTGCTTATCCAGAAAGAATTGTTACATGATGTGATTGGATTTGCACCATAAGAAAATGCACAAGCATCCAGATATATGGAATTCTACATATCAATTTCAGGTTGTTTTTTCTTTGGATAATGCATAAGGCCACACAAGGTTTCTGTACATATGAAATTCTACATTTAGAGTTTCACTATTACTTTAAAAACATATGCTAAAACTACCTGTAAGGAAAATAGCTTAGAATTTGTTATGTAACAGGGAACATTTTGTTTTCAAAATCTTGATTAGCGATATTTCTAGTCAATTAAAAATTGTTTTAAAATTGTGTAGCGATCTTTGAAACTTGCGTAATGAATCGTGACATGATACTAAACTAAATGTTCCCTGAGTAAATTCATTAAAGGTGAAGTTGCTAAAGTCACTGACCCCAGTTTCCATACTAGGGTACATACCTGTCATAACATATTACAAACACCAGAAAAAACCTATAGACAATGGATTGGCCAAAATTGACAATTTAAGCAAGATGTTGGTAATGTCTAATTTAATGATTAAAGAAAAGCTGTTGCCAGTTTGTTTTTGGAACTAATTGTAACTAGTACATGTGTATTTGGACACTACCTAGTAACTAGTACATGTGTTTTTGGACATTGCGTAGTAACTAGTACATGTGTTTTTGGACACTGCCTAGTAACTAGTACATGACATTGTGTTTTTGGACACTACCTAGTAACTAGTATGGTACATGTGTATTTTGACATTACCTAGTAACTGTTACATGTGTTTTTAGACACTGCCTAGTAACTAGTACATGTGTTTTTGAACACTACTTAGTAACTAGTACATGTGGTTTTGGACACTACTTAGTAACTAGTACATGTGGTTTTGGACACTACCTAGTAACTAGTACATGTGGTTTTGGACACTACCTAGTAACTTGTACATGTGTTTTTGGACATTGCGTAGTAACTAGTACATGTGTTTTTGGACACTACCTACTAACTAGTACATGTGTTTTTGGACACTACCTAGTAACTAGTACATGACATTGTGTTTTTGGACACTACCTAGTAACTAGTATGGTACATGTGTATTTGGACATTACCTAGTAACTATTACATGTGTTTTTAGACACTGCCTAGTAACTAGTACATGTGTTTTTGGACACTACTTAGTAACTAGTACATGTGGTTTTGGACACTACTTAGTAACTAGTACATGTGGTTTTGGACACTACCTAGTAACTAGTACATGTGGTTTTGGACACTACCTAGTAACTTGTACATGTGTTTTTGGACACTACTAAGTAACTAGTACATGTGGTTTTGGACACTACCTAGTAACTAGTACTTATGGTTTTGGACACTACCTAGTAACTAGTACATGTGGTTTTGGATACTACCTAGTAACTAGTATATGTGGTTTTGGACACTACCTAGTAACTAGTACATGTGGTTTTGGACACTACCTAGTAACTTGTACATGTGTTTTTGGACACTACTAAGTAACTAGTACATGTGGTTTTGGACACTACCTAGTAACTAGTACTTATGGTTTTGGACACTACCTAGTAACTAGTACATGTGGTTTTGGACACTACCTAGTAACTAGTACATGTGTTTTTGGACACTACCTAGTAATTAGTACATGTGTTTTTGGGCACTGCCTAGTAATTAGTACATGTGTTTTTGGACACTACCTAGTAACTAGTACATGTGGTTTTGGACACTACTTAGTAACTAGTACATGTGGTTTTGGACACTACCTAGTAACTAGTACATGTGGTGTTGGACACTACCTAGTAACTAGTACATGTGATTTTGGACACTACCTAGTAACTTGTACATGTGGTTTTGGACACTACCTAGTAACTGGTAACTAGTAAATGTGGTTTTGGCCACTACCTAGTAACTAGTACATGTGGTTTTAGACACTACCTAGTAACTTGTACATGTGGTTTTGGACACTACCTAGTAACTAGTACATGTGGTTTTGGACACTGCCTAGTAACTAGTACATGTGGATTTGGACACTACCTAGTAACTAGTACATGTGGTTTTAGATACTACCTAGTAACTAGTACATGTGGTTTTGGACACTGCCTGGTAACTAGTACATGTGGATTTGGACACTACCTAGTAACTAGTACATGTGGTTTTGGATACTACCTAGTAACTAGTACATGTGGTTTTGGACACTACCTAGTAACTAGTACATGTGGATTTGGACACTACCTAGTAACTAGTACATGTGGTTTTGGATACTACCTAGTAACTGGTTTTGGTCACTACCTAGTAACTAGTACATGTGGTTTTGGATACTACCTAGTAACTTGTACATGTGGTTTTGGACACTACCTAGTAACTGGTTTTGGTCACTACCTAGTAACTAGTACATGTAGTTTTGGATACTACCTAGTAACTAGTACATGTAGTTTTGGACACTACCTAGTAACTGGTTTTGGACACTACCTAGTAACTAGTACATGTGGTTTTGGACACTACCTAGTAACTAGTACATGTGGTTTTGGACACTGCCTAGTAACTAGTACATGTGGATTTGGACACTACCTAGTAACTAGTACATGTGGTTTTAGATACTACCTAGTAACTAGTACATGTGGTTTTGGACACTGCCTGGTAACTAGTACATGTGGATTTGGACACTACCTAGTAACTAGTACATGTGGTTTTGGATACTACCTAGTAACTAGTACATGTGGTTTTGGACACTACCTAGTAACTAGTACATGTGGATTTGGACACTACCTAGTAACTACTACATGTGGTTTTGGATACTACCTAGTAACTGGTTTTGGTCACTACCTAGTAACTAGTACATGTGGTTTTGGATACTACCTAGTAACTTGTACATGTGGTTTTGGACACTACCTAGTAACTGGTTTTGGTCACTACCTAGTAACTAGTACATGTAGTTTTGGATACTACCTAGTAACTAGTACATGTAGTTTTGGACATACCTAGTAACTGGTTTTGAACACTACCTAGTAACTAGTACATGCTTTTAAAAAACAAGTTTAGAATTAGGGTCCATATTTTAATAGCAGTCTTAGTGCTACAAAATGATAAAACTATCATGTTATGATGTCACTATGGTGTGTGCTGTGGTGATGATTATATAGCCTCAAGATTGCTTTGAAGATATGGGCCTAGGTTTGTATTAGTTTGACTCGACATTAATCAGACTTTACATAACGTATTACAAACACTTCTGATGGGTTAGGAAACACTACTGTAGTGAAAGTCTTTGATTGTAGGTGTGAAGTCATTGCTATTGGCAATGGTGTTGCCTGCAGAGAAACTGAAAAGGCAATAGGAAACCTGATTCAGAAAAAGAGATTTAATGTCCGTGCAATTGCTTACTGGTGAGTGATTCTCATTTGTTTTTATAACAATAAAAATGTCCAAATATTTTAAAGCCAGGGATAAAATTAAAAGCATTGCTTTATCTTTTTTCTTTCGTTTTTTTACACTGTTGTATTTTAATGTATAATTATTTTAATGTATAGTACATGTGTACTTTAAAATTAAAAACGTGTGCTAATGATCAGTGTCAGTGGGATATCTGCATATGTTTCAAGAAAAAATACAAACTTAACATTCCTTGTATGACTATTCTTGTAAGTAATGAAGTTAAAGTTTGTTTCGTTTAATGACACCACTAGAGCACATTGATTTATTAATCATCGGCTATTGGATGTCAACCATTTGGTAATTTTGACCCGCAATATTTTTCATTATTATCCTGTCTATGGCATATAAAAGATCCCTTGGATGGAAAAATTTAGCGGGTTTCCTTTTTAAGACTATATGTCAAAATTACCAAATGTTTGACATCCAGTAGCCGATGATTAATAAATCAATGTTCTCTAGTAGTGTCGTTAAACAAAACAAACAAAGTTTAACTTTTATACCTATTTATTATCAGTTTTCTTTATGTACACACAAAACAACCCAGTTCATCATCTAAACAGTAGGAATAATTAGAGTTAACATTTTTCATTGACAATCAGTTATGAAGTTATGTAATCAGTCATCACATCAGTAGTGTTCAACCGATCGATTTTGAATTATAATCTATCAATGGAACATTACTATGTTGTATTAAAACTTTTAATCAGTCACACCGCATTTTAAATTTATTACCGTACTATTTATGACATTAGTGGACTATTTTGTGTGTGTGTGTTTTCAGCATAGTAGACGAGTGTGGAGCATCTATCTACAGTGTGTCCGATGAGGCAAAGAAAGAGATGCCACAGTTGGACCCGTCTCTCCGGGGGGCAGGTTAGTTCTAAAGAAATAAGGTTCTCGCCATTTTAACTTTTCTATTTTGGAAAACTGTCAAAATTTACTCCTGTATGACACTCGGTAGCCAAATTTTTTTTTCACACTGGAGTCATTGGTGTTGGAAGCTGGGGTTGAGGAACTCACAAGATTATGTATTCCCCCCCCCCCCCCCCCCCACTCCCGGTTGAAAGGTGAATTAATATGTAACCACCATTCCCATTACTGATATCTTCTCATTCTTAAAGAAGTGTTAATAGACATTTTTATCCATATGGTTAAAAATATCTTGATACATATCAAAGTGATACGTACCACTAGAATGCCAAGTGGGACATAACACTTCAACGTCGGACGATGACGTCAACCAAACGAGTTGAGTGATACAAATTGAGATCGATTATGGGTAATAAATAAGATATTAAAATCGCTATAATTTTGTATCATGTCTATGTCCCTCGTGAAATATTTTTTTTATAATAAGCTTGTTTAATATCCTATATAATTCACTAAAAGATGTTCAACAGTTATATGGAAATAAGTAATATTCATTGCTTGGTTCAGTTACTGAACACAGTAATTTTAATATTGGCCTTTCTCTTCAGAATTATATTTTTACAATGCAAAATATAGAATGGCAGTTAATGTTTGAATGTAAATGAAATAGCAGTTGTACACATTAATGTACAAGATAAATTACAAAAGTTGGTTCTGTTTCATATGTAATATATTTATGCATTTTATATTCATCCAGTTTCCATAGCTAGAAGACTACAGGATCCTTTGTCAGAATTTGTCAAAGTAGAAGCAAAACATCTTGGAGTAGGAATGTATCAGGTTGGTGTATTTAACTGATATATTGTAAAACATCTTGGAGTAGGAATGTATCAGGTTGGTGTATTTAACTGATATATTGTAAAACATCTTGGAGTAGGAATGTATCAGGTTGGTGTATTTAACTGATATATTGTAAAACATCTTGGAGTAGGAATGTATCAGGTTGGTGTATTTAACTGATATATTGTAAAACATCTTGGAGTAGGAATGTATCAGGTTGGTGTATTTAACTGATATATTGTAAAACATCTTGGAGTAGGAATGTATCAGGTTGGTGTATTTAACTGATATATTGTAAAACATCTTGGAGTAGGAATGTATCAGGTTGGTATATTTAACTGATATATTGTCAAACATCCGTGGAAAATCTCGTTCCAGACAGTGCAATACGACTGGTATATCAAAGGCCGTGGTATGTACTAGACTATCTGTGGGATGGTGCATATAAAAGATCCCTTGCTGCTAATCAAAAAGAGTATCCCATGAAGTGGCGACAGTGGGTTTCCTCTCTTATTATCTGTGTAGTCCGTAACCATATAATGCCATATAATTGTAAATATAATGTGTTGAGTGCATTGTTTTTTTAAAACATTTCTTTCTTTCTTTCTGTGGAAAATATTTTAACTCATCTCTTTAAGTAAAATAAGTAATTTGTATAACAATGATTGGTTGTTGTTCATTATGAAGTTTTATCGTTAATTTCAACCACATACATGTAGTCATAAATATTTAGAAACTGTTTTACCCCATTAGTTATATGAAATAAAGATATATTTGTAATAGGCTTCATTTCATTAAAGTAAAAAAAATTTGAACTCTACTGACGTCCAAAAGAAACTTTATATAATTTTATAAATATTGTTTCTAATCGAAAACAACCAATTTAGAAACCACCTTACTTAATATCACGAAGTGTATTGTGATGTTTAAATGTTTGAACTTCATGATACTTTCGTATCCTACCATATCATTTGTTGGTTTTCTATAATACAATTTCAAGCCTTATAATGTTTCTTTTGGACGTCGGTATATATTATCTAAATATATTTGTCATATCACTGACCTGTATTCAAAGAGTGTACTTTTTCAGCACGATATATCTGAAAGTCGGCTGAAGACGTCCCTGGATTCCGTGGTTGAGGAATGTGTCAGTTTTGTTGGGGTTGATATCAACACGGGCAGTGAATGTCTTCTCAGGTAACTTTCTTCATTAATTATAGTCATTTTACAGGCCCTCAGATGTTACGAAAACGATCGTTTCTGGTACTGTTTCAGTAATGTATTAGTGAAATGACGGAACCAAAATTTGGTTTTCTATGATTATTATATCGAGTACGACTATTCAACGAAAATAATATATATCTTATATGTATAATTATTTTTTAAAAACAGTTTCTGATGGGTTCTCAAGATTACATGGCACGAAACCGAAAAAGTGTTTCCCGTGAAATTTGAAATTCTATGGCCTGTTTTAGAAAAAGAAAACCAAAATAATATGTAAGAAAATTATTATACATATGGTTCAGGAAGAAAGGAATATTTAATGACACCTTAGCACGTTTGTCAACCACAGCTGTTTAGTATGGAACCTGGTTATTTCAACACTTGGTTCATAGAAAGAGAGATAGGAACCTGATGGTTACTCATATGGCTAAAGCAGCAAGGGATCTGTTGTATGCAATTTTCCAAAGACAGTACAGTACATACCTCAGCATTTGATGTACCATTCATAGAGCATTGGTTGGGATGAGGGTGGGGAGGGCAATTGATCCTGAAACCTATCGCACCTCAGATGAGTGCTGTACCACCCCACATGTGGTTCAAAATCATAAACACTGAATCATTTGTGATATCAGGCATCTATAGTTTCTAGGGAGGTTTGGGTCATGCATATATATATATATATATAAAAGAAAATTTGCTTCGTGTGGTCCCCCCACTCCCGATCCCCACCCCCGTCTGTACATGTGTCATCTACAGTCATTAAAAACACATTTACATTTATCAAATATCTTGTCTGTTATTTAGAAAGTGCAACAGCAGGTTTCTTCTCTAGCAGTTTAGATCAAATATCATTAATTTCCTTATATTTCATGCTTAATATCAGCTGATTAAACAATATGGTATGGTGTTGTTATAGACTGCTTTTATATCAGGCGAATAGCCGGTCTGAATGCCTCTAAAGCCAAGCAGATTGTTGAGTGTCGTGAAAAGAATGGTGCCTTCTTGAACAGACAGCAACTACTGAGCGTCAAAGGACTGGGTCAGAAAGGCTTTGAACAATGTGCTGGCTTCATCCGAGTTCTTCATGACTTTAATGATCCGGATATAAGGTACTAGCTCGTGAGATTCACTCTGTCTTTATCAAATAACATTAAGTAACATTAGCTAATAACATGTCATTAAGTAATGTCATGGCAGCTCTGGACTGAAGGTGATGCGACATGATACGAGTCCCTCATATGACGAGACAAACATTACAATTTCATTGGTTTCTATGCAGTCTGCTAATTTTTTACGAGACACTCGCATTGTGTGGTTTCACCTTAAGAAACAAATAATCAAAGTAACTGTGTTTTTCCTTCATGGCAAAAGAAAAATAATGTACTGGATCATTAACATTAAAAGTTCTTCCTTAGCACTTTGCACATAGTAAGAGGTCAGGATAAGTATATATTTGAATCAGTGGTTTGAATGGTAATCTTTACTTTTCAGACAGAAATGTGAAGAAACTGCTGAACCTGAATGTGACTCAGAAGTATCTGCCAAATCAGGTCGTGGCAGAAAAAGAAAGGCAGGCACAACTCGAAAAGCAAAGAAAATAAAACTGGATGAAAATCAAGCACCTAATCCATTAGACATGACAGCCATACATCCAGAATCTTATCACATTGCAATGAGGCATGGCAGGCTTTGATTACTTAATAATAATGATTGTCAGAATTCATACCTTTTCACACAGGTCACATGATTATTTTGAGACGTATGTAAAAATCTTGTTCAGTAATTTTCTCAAAAAACCTAAAAGTTAATTAATAAAAAATGTTGACTGCATTTTTTTTTAGCCCATCTTAATATTTATGGATATAAGACAGAGAAACAAAAAAGGTGCTATGATAAAATCGTTGAACAATTTGATCACATATCTTCTTATAAATGAGTTCCTTCAAGTGTTTAATAACAGAAGAGTTGATTAAAAATAACTCTTTAACAAAAACATTGTGCACTAGCATCCATCATGTCCATCATCAAACGGTTGATATTCAGCTAAATTTGAATAGTTTTTTAAAAACAACATTATGCCATAGATTTAAAACATTTCTTTTTATCTCACTGCCCCCCTTTCCTTTCTAGCCTTTGAATTCTATCTCATTTCTTCCCGATCTAGCAACTCCTCCTATCTTTCAACTTCTTTTGCCGTCTACCTCCACATCCCAGTCCTTGACATGCACTTGTCTCTTGTGGCTTGGTGGCTAAACATTGCATTTGGTCAGACTGGTTCCATTTGGAATTCACTTTCGCAATAACATTGGGTTTCAGTTTGGTTTTTGTTGTGTGTGAAATGAGTAGATGAGATTTAATCTGAAATGCTGAAAAACTATCTTTATTTAGTTGTAGTATAAAGATTTCAGATTTTAAACATCATTTTAGCTTTTATTTTAAATAAGTGAGATGCCTGGCCAAAACGATGGTGGGTAAACATCTGAGTGCATTTTGAAATGGTCCAAGCAGTGGATTACTAGAGAAAAACACTTTATAATATTGCTTATTTATTAAAGAACCCTTTAATATCTAAAAGTCATTATCGAGGACCGTCTGTTTTTTAATTGGATATAGATATATCTTTGTTTCAGCTTCCTAAAAGAGCTTGGTATGTCAGTTCTAGACATTGGTCAAAGCAGATTCATCGATAGAGTGACACAAGAGGTAGCCGTAAAAGGTTGAGTATAATATGTTTGATAGTGTCCAGTAAAATATTTCTCTTTGAGGTCTGTTATTAAATGAAAAAATATTAATGCAAAACCAGATTTTATTTTTTTATTTTTATTTAACGACACCACTAGAGCACATTGATTTATTAATCAAATGTCAAACATTTGGCAATTGTGACACGTAGTCATCAGGAAACCTGCTACATTTTTCCTAATGCAGCAAGGAATCTTTTATATGCAATTTCCCACAGACAGGAAAGCACATACCAGTCTTTGACCATTTGTGGTACACTATTACTATTAGAACGAGGGAAAAAAATGCTTCAGAGATGTAACGGAGTCCTTAATGATAAAATATCTTCTATTTTTATCTTTTTTTGCAGGTGTGGAAAAACTTGCAAAATCATTTGAAATTGGAGAACCAACTATGAAATTGATCACAGATGCTCTTTCAAAACCCATTTCTTACGACATCCGAGATAGTAAGATTGAAAATTTGCTTATTTTTATTAAAACAAACAAATTAACCAAATTAAATTGTGAATAATTTGTATATCACAATTTCTTAGGTCTGTTTCCAGGATTAAAGTGTAGCAAACATAATTGCAGATGTCTTTCTGATACCAGATGGCACTTAACATTTACTGAAAAACATGAATTGTTCAGGACAAATTTGAACACAAGTCAAATTACACATCCCCCACCAACATAATTTTCTGTTTGTGGTGTCCTTAAACTGAATTTTTTTGTGAGTGTCCATCATTATTGTATTATTATTCATATAAATCTCCAATCAACAAAGGTCATATTTAGTAAATTTAAAAAAAATAAAAATGGAAAGAATGTTTAACGTGTACATACATGTTATTTCTCTGAAAATTATATTATTTCAGGCTTTGACAAACCATTATTCAAGGAAGGTGTTACTGCAATAGAGAGCCTTAAAGTTCATCAAAAACTGACAGGTCGTGTGACCAATGTGACTAATTTTGGAGCATTTGTTGATATAGGAGTTGGTCAGAATGGCCTGATACACGTCAGTCAGATGAAGGAAGGATTAAAAGGTCATTCCGGACTTCAACTAGGAGATCACGTAGATGTCGAAGTCATCAATATAGATATAAAGAGACAGAGAATTGGCTTAAGACTCATTCGTCTTACAAGTAGTTGATAAATCCAAAATATGTCTGAATAATTATTAAGTTATTCAGTATTACTGTGATGGAGAAAAATTTTCATGTATGCTGTTCATTGAATGGGTGTTCCACAAATGGAGGCAGAATCTTTTGGCTTTTGCCATTCTAACCTTCGCAGGATAAAGCTGGTATGTTGAGAGAGTAACCAATTATTCTGGAAAGTCATGTCAAGACTTACTTTGCTTTATTATCCACATGGTTCAACATAACCGAGTTAATAATAATCATAACAAACACACGTGTAAAAACAAGGGTGATGACGTAGTTTTGGGCCTAGTTCAGACTATGCAATTTGAAATATGACATTTCATCATCTCCTTCTAGTTGTGGCTGAAACATTTTGAGTTGGGTCTTGTTAATCATAAAGAAAACAATAATAATATGGACAATAAAGAAATTATTACACTTGCGTGCGAGTCGTACTGATTTTACGAAACTCGCTTTTGCTCGGGCAATACAAAAATCCTGACACTCGTTTCTTAAAATCAGTATGACACACAAGCTCGTTTAATAATCTCTATTTCTGGGGTAGGATGTAGCCCAGTGGTAAAGTGCCCGCTTGATGCACTGTTTCGGATTGGTCCATGTCGGTGGGCCTATTGGGCTATTTCTTGTTCCAGCCAGTGCACCACAACTGGTATATCAAAGGCATATGTTATTCCGTCCATGGGATGGTGCATATAAAAGACCCCTTGCTACTAATGGAAAATTGTAGCAGGTTCCCTCTCTATATGTCAAAATGACCAAATGTTTGACATCCAATAGCTGATGATTAATAAATCAATGTGCTTTAGTGGTGTCTTTAGTTTGCTTTCTGAATAATCGCTGACGCCATATAACCGTAAATAAAATGTGTTGAGTGTGTCATTAAATAAAACATTTCTCTTTCTGAATAATCGACTTTGGTATGTGATCTGTTATCTTCAAATACATGCACATTTAGGTGGATACTTTCTATCACAATTATTTCATATTTTATCATTTGAGGGCTTAAATTATTCACATTCCATAAAAATAAAAGTATAAACAAATTTTGTATGACTCTGTCTTTATTGTTTTTATAAATCAAACAGAAATATATACATAATGCACTCATCTTTTCAAGTACAAAGCACCATGTTAGAATTACATAGATTTATATTCATGTGTTAGTAGTATTGCTATTATTGCAGTAAGTAACAGCAAACATTTTACATGGTTATTAACAAAACACGTGACTACATCCTGATTAATGGCATTCATGTCAAGTTATTGTAAATTTATTAGCATAAATACTAGAAGCACGTTTATACAAATATGTATAATCGTTTGCTATTAACAAAACTGACCAATGGCCACTAATTTTATAAACTGGCCGTTTTAAAAAAATTCAATCCAGCTTTTATTGCAGGAAGACTTTTGACGCAGAACAAAAGTAGTATTTTAGAATCTCCTCCAGAAAGAATTCATGGTAAAATATTTAAGTTCGAAACCATTAAATTGTTGGAATAATTAATGGATCTTAATTTTTAACCATATACGACTTGCTACTATGGTGTAAACACATTAGATTTTGATTCTGACGTTGATTTATTGAGGTATGAAGTTTAATGTACCTCACAAATATTTAAAATACTACTGCTTTTAAAACGGGTTCATAGAATATAACGATGATGAAGGTTTATGGAATGATATAAATCCCCTAACTCTGTCATTAACAACTGAGCAACCCTCGCACTAACAACTGAGCTACCCACGACCAACGTTAAAAACACTTGTGTAAATTGTATTTTAAATGCCTGCACTAAACACAAAATACAAATATTCTGACATATGTAAAGTAGATACTGTGAAGATCTAACAGTAAGCCTAATTAATTATCTCTCTTGATTGTTTTTTTTCATCTATAATTACTCATTATTTAATCAAGAGCTCATTAATATGGCTGCATCCTTTAGCTGGAAGTATAGTAAGAAACCATAAAATTACTTCTATTGTGCCTACATGTACTAAATCATCCTATACAGCTCTCGATTGACATATCCAGTATGCCTAGGAAAATTGTCAAAATGTCTCCCATTAAAACCTTGCTTCCTCCAGCACACCAAATTTATACCAGTATAACTAATTTCAGATGCAGTGAAATGTTTGCCATAAATTCAGCTTTTCATCATGGTACTCAATTTCCATTTACATAGCATCTACTTCATCAGATAACATGTTAGAAAACATAACAGACACTATTAACAAAACAAAATTGAAGCAGTTTTTGTTCATGTTTTTTTATGAAACATTTTCTTTTTAACACCATAAACAGCAACTTGGAGTGCTGGCCATAGCAGCTGGATGTTCCTTTTGTACCAGTCCCTGCAAATAAACCATAAAAATTACTTTTATTGCTTGTTAAAAAAAAAAAAAAGTATTTTTAAAGACTAGTAGGTAGTACTAATCCAAATATCTTCCGGCTGGGTCAAAGTTTGAGGTCAACCCAATGTTTGATAGAAAAGTGAACACCACAAGTCCTGTGATTGGTGATAAATGTGAGTGAGTGCTGTAAAAAAAATAGTTTCATCTGGACAAAAAATGTATGCAATTTTATGTCATCTAGTACCACTGTGCCAAGTAGCCTTGTGCTTGAAACATGTATGGGGTACCTATAAAAAAAAAAAACTTGCGGAACTTGGGTAGTCATAGAGGCTACCCGTTATCTCAGAAATGAGCAGCTTGACCACCAATTTTTTCTTATTCACTTTAAGGGTGAGGGGTGGTAGTATTTATATCCGTGGCGTTTATGTCGATTGATACACTGCAAGTAGGAATTTTAGCCACATATGTTACTATTGCCGTCTATGGGATCTGATTTGGTAGTATACACCCTGTATATTAAATTTCTCTTTAAAGTTCCTACCCATGTCACTTCACCTTCCTGTCGGACTCATTGTATCGATTATTATCAATGATTTAGTGGGTGAAGGAGTGAAAAGACCTAACTCAATTTGTATCCCTCACATGCCATCACAATTTGCACATTACTGGAAATGACTCACATATTGTAGTACAAATGCTTTTTATAGTATTTTTGGAGAAATTCTCGGTAGAAAACAGACATTTCTTCTGGTGTCAAGCTTTTTGAAGGGTCTTTGTCATCACGATCACTTTGTCCACTTGTTTTTTCCTTTATGAATTCTTCTTTTTCCTTGATAAAAATAACAAATAAGGGCTTCAAGAATTATAGAATAAGACTGAACAGATTTTAAATGGTAATCTTTAACAGGCAGATAAAAGAACATCAACCCTCACAGACAAATTGGCCGAAATTAAAAGAAGGTAAATAAAAACAAAAATAAGTTTTTTAAAAATTCCATAAAACTGAAGTGTATAATAGTACTAAAAAGATTTAATGGTAAACGGTAATTCTTAAAATAACATGGGAACACCAAAATATAGCAAAAAAACAACCCCAAACCCCCCAAATAAAACCATAAAAAACAATTGCAATTCACTATGAAAGTTTCAGAGATCACTAAACAATTTTAAAACATTAACAAGAGTACCGGTGAGGTACATGATATGCCCGTCAGGAGTTTGATGGAAAACCATATCTATATTAATTAATATGTTAAGGGTATGATTCAATTCCAATTATGTGAATACAGACAAATTATTTGATTTATTTGTATCACAATGATCTAGTAATTGTATGTGACACATCACCATCTCAAGTTGTTCCTACGTGAGGTTTGATGGTCATGTATGCATCTGTATGCAAGATATGACCCGGACAAGGATTTACTGTTATGTGCAATATACCATGAAAAGTGGGTCACAGTGACCTAGTAATAGTATGTGACCACAGGTACTTGACACATATTAGTATATAAATGAATAAAAATGAAAATTCTCTTGTATATCAGTAAATTTGATATATTTCCTCAATATTTTGCTCATATTCTCTTCATACATGACAAAATTATTGCCACTTAACGTGTATTTACATATACCAAAATTTCTATCCCTACTTGACAGAATTATTGTATAAATCAATGTAATATATTTGAAGAAGAGTATACCAAAATGAAATGTTTTTAATGTTGATTTATGTAAATTTCCACAATAATTGAATTTACTGTCTTAATACATGACAACTTTATTGTCATTTAACAAGTAATTACATGTACCAAAAATTTCTATTCCTACTATATAAAAAAATACAGTAGGGATCGAAATTTTTTGTACATGTAAATACACGTTAAGTGGCAATCAATTTGTCATGTATGAAGACAGTATAAGCAAAATGTTGGGAAAATATATCAAGTTTACTGATATGCAACAAATTTTGAATTTTATTCATGTTTACCAATATGATTATGAATATGTGTCAAGTGTCTGTGTATGCGACACACTGCCATTCTAAGTTGTTCCTACATGTGAGGTTTGATGGCCCTGTATGCATCTGTATGCAAGATATGGTCCGAACAAGGATTTACTGTTCCTGTATGCAAGATATGGTCCAGACAAGGATTTAATATTATGTGCAGTAGACCGTGAAAAGTAGGTCACAGTGACCTAGTAATAATGTGTGACACACCGCCATCCAAAGCTGTTCCTACATGTGAGGTTTGATGGTCCTGTATGAATCTGTTTGGAAGATATGGTCCGGACAAGATAAAGTTAACAGACGGACAGTGGATGGATGGACAATGCCATGCCATAATACGACCCATCATGGACGAGCATATAAAAAGTAGTTGCTAATCAATTTTTAATAGACTAGAAATGTTGCTAATCAAAATTTAAAAAAACAAAATGTTCCCTTCATTAGAAGACTGATTAAAAACAAGTTTTTAAAAATTTGGTAAAACAGTGATGGAGTTTACAGAATGGCATCAACAACAACCAAGTCTCACAGTGATCATTTGGTCATAGGATAGTGCAGGAAATATTAAATCTGTTTAATTAGCACACACACATTCTATTTCTGTCCAAGCAGACTGCACTGTACACACAATCAAGATGTAAAAGATGGAAATAAAAGATCATAATAATTATTATTAAAGTTGGTTGGGTTTTTTTGATTGTTTTTTTTTTGTCTCCTGAATGAAAATCTGGCTCCCTCTTCCTCCACTTCAGATGTCATTCCTATTTGGCCGATTCTGGTGGAAAAAGACTTAACACAAGTTCTCAGCACAAACTGTTTAAAATGGGCAGGATCTACCTCGGTAGAGCGCTCCCCAGAGTTGCTTGAGTTGAAAGATTAAACACCATCAGTGGACTCTTTCTCTGATTGGGTGGTTTCCCATTCCAATCAGTATATGACTGGTATATCTAAGGCCATGGTATGTGCTGCCTGTTTGTTGGGGGGAGGAGGGTGCATACAAAAGATTCTGTGTTGCTATTGGAACAATGTAGCAGGTTTCCTTTAGGTCTATATGTCAGAATTATCAAATGTCTGACATCCAACAGCCAATGATTAATGTATCGGTGTGCTTTAGTGGCATCATCAAAGAAAACAACTTGTACTAAAAAACCCTGAAAGTTGAAATCAGACATTCAAATAAAACATTCAAAATTGAAAGTTGAAATCAGATTAGCAGATCATATTTCTACAGGTCTACATACATGTAGCAAAGGCAAAATGTGTCTGATGCCATAAATGATAGAGCTAGTAGGCTTCTGTAAAATGCTTATGGTGTTATTAAAAGGAATTATCAATTCATATTTTAGAATGCCTATAATAAAACAATCTAACTTAACCGAATGGAAATTAACAGTTAATTAGAAATACCTTTAAAAAATTTGCATTATTTTGTGTCCAGAAATCATGGTTCCACTTGACAATTTCTTCCCTTTTTAGCCTGTAATTTCTTTCAAGCTGAGACTCATCAGCTGGTATGTGAAGTTTGACCGGGCGAATGTTGGAGGAAAAATCTGGGGGACCAACCCAGTCACATTTCACATCTTCAGGTGTTTCTGCTTTGATGTGGATTTTCTTCTACAAAGGAAAAAATAACTTCTGCATAAGATAAAGACTTACAGTAACCAAAATGAAACATTTTGTCCAGTATCATGTCGCGATTCACTACGCAAATTGTGTAGCAGAGATACAATTTTAAAACATTAAACAGTAGTTGCTAATCCATTTTTAAATGACTAGAAATATTCAAGATTTTGAAAACTAAATGTAAAATGAAACTGGATAACGGTAGTTATTTTAAAGATTAAAAAATATATATAATAATTTACCAATAGCTATCAAGATAAACCAAATTATAGAAATTAAAAATATAACCTTTTTTAATATTAATAAGAAAATCTATAATGCAGCATTATTTATTTTTATACTGTACCAAAACAAAATAAAGAAAAACATTTAAAAGAATTTGAAGATGCCAAAACCCCCAAAACAAATACAAACAAAAAATGAACCATTTTAATAGATTATAGCAAAGAAAAACATATATCAGTAGACTCTAAACATATTGAAGTTAGCATGCTAACTGAACTTTGTCATTAAAAAAAATATTAATAATAATTAAAAAATGCAGAATATAACAACCAAAATGGCAGATATATCATTGAAGGAAAATATCAATTGTAGGTTAATGTTATAAACACCCAAATGAATAAATATATCATTTGATATAGCTTTATTGTCAACATCCATGGCAACATCTGTCATCCGAACAGGATGAGAGGTAGAATATTGATTACAAATATTATTAACTAGGTATGCTTGCATTCTGTGTCCGTCACTGTTAAAGAGTCGGGTATGTACATGTACACTGTGATATACTAGCTGTGTTTCCTGTTAATTTTCAGAATATTCTGTTTTTAATGAACAGGATTATTTAGTTTTTTCAGAAGAGCTGAATTATGCTTCTCACTTAAGTAATTTTAAGCTTTGAAGGTTCATAACCCAAATCATAAGCATACAAGATGCGGGGGGGGGGGGGGGGGGGCAAATCCTCAAATTTGGGTTAAACATATATTCTAGCAAAATGACACAGATCCACACACTAGATGATAACTATGTCACTTATATCGACTGCTTGTAATTTTGTGCTCGCTGCCATTTTGCCTTTTTATGGAATACTCTCCAAGATGGGAAAATGGATGTGTCATAATCTAACAACGTCATAACGTCTTATAAATGCAATCGTGCTGATGTCATATTAATTTTGTCACATATTCAGAGGCTTCAACCCTTCTTGAAGACTATTCCATAAAAAAGTAAAATGGCAGAGAGTGAAAAATTGCATGCTTTTTGTCATAGGAGATCTTAGCAAAGTCAAGATAGGTAACATGTTTATCATCTAGTATGTGGAATTTGTATCATTGTTATGTTTTTTTCACGATTTCTGTCTGGATGTGGGTAAAACTGATTGGTAATGTAAGGCAGGAGAATAATTGATGAAAGTTTGGTTAATCTACAAACCTATAACACATCTGGATAAAGTTACAATTGAGTGAAACATGAGTCTGTGACTTTGAAATGGTGAAATACCGTCTAAAAATAGAAAAACTTGATTCTATAACTGTTACTTCTCAGACATACGTGCGTTTTTAAAAATATGATAAATGCATTTTATATTAAAAACACTAGGATGACCAAAAACACTTCGAATGTACGGAAATGCATAATCTAAACAATAAAATCTAAGTAAAGAATGATTTTAGTTATCAAAAACGGCTCTAATAGTAAAAAATATGCCTTAGTGTTTAAAAACTAGGGTATGTCCCTTTAACAATGTGGTTCAGACTTTACTAATATAACAAGTCTTTAGGTAGAACCTGAGGATATGTCACAATGTCATGTGGACTATATATCTCACAGGACAGCACATTAAAATTTATAGTTCTAAACCTGATCTGAAATAAACATCAAATGGTTCCTGTTGGATATAGGGGTTGTATCAATTCTACGACATATTGTATCTAAGTTGACCGCTAACTTTGAGTTAAAGCTTTGGAAATGGTAGACGTTTGTGTTTTGTGAGACCATTAGCCTACCTCTTTCTTGGCATTGTTAGAATTGTGTTTGTTTGCCGCATGATTAGTGACACTAGCTACTCGGTAGTTAGTCGCTTTACTTTTATTTTGATAATTAATTTGATAACTGATTTCTCGAAATACACACGAATGTAAACGTTTTCCTAAAACATTCATGAATGCTGTCATTTAAGTAAAGACAGGTGATGGGAAGTAACTCTATTTTATATTTTTTAGTTGATGGTGTAAGGGATGTAACCATTATTGTGGGTTTCTTACAATTGTGTTTGTTGGTTGTAGTTCTTCTTGTTGTTAAATTCTGACAACATACATGTATGTGTGTGGTGACAGCTATTTTAGTGAAAGCATGATCAGCTGACTGCGTTGTTGTCCGTGACCACTAGGCCTACTTGTTTGTTTTTCTTTAGATTGTTTACAATTGCACCACGTTTTTTTTGACAGTGACACGCGCAGCACAGTGACATAGTAAAATGCAGAATAACAATTTAACATGATATCGCACTTTAAAATATAAATGCATTGTGTACTGTAGGGTCATATTGTTTTGATGGTTGTTAACTACAGTTGATTAATTACACGCGTTGAAGTGACAGAGACTGAATAAAAAAATAAACTAAAAAAACCCCCAATCTCAAAGGTTAGGCCTATATTTAATTTAGCATGGTCATAGTGATTTTAGAATTAAACCAGCAAGAGATGTTTACTCAATAATGCAAGGTACAGTAGTGTTTTAAAACTTTAGATCAAATAAGTAAATATATATTTTACTTTGATTTATACAAATAGCAAAGAAAAATATATTGTTACCATTTTTGTTTATAAATCACTGTTTGGACAAGATGAAAAGTTTCCAGTTGTCAATCTTTTAAAGTATGATAGTTTAATATGTTCAGATTAGAACTACACATGTAGCCTACATTTAAAAAAAGAAAGAAATTATTGTTAATATTTAAGTGTTGGGAATCTGATAAAAAATTAAAAGAAAATCAGTCATCACTTATCAATTACTTAATTGATTATTAATTAAATAAATGACATTATGTACATTCTGTTTCCAGGAATTTAAATCTTTTACCATAATATATTAAGGTAGGCACATTGAAGGCATTATTGAACAAAATAATTGAAATGTCTGTTTATTTCTAATGATATTTCAATTTGTTATTTAAATACTAATTAAACAACATGACATTTGTGCCAATGATGTTGAGTTCAAGTGATTGATTATAATTTTAACAAAAATTATTGGTTGGGATCTTCTGATGTGATGATCAATTATAAAATTCTAAGTTGATAGCTGCAAAAAATGTTAGCTGAAATTGTTCGGATCCTACAGTTTAGATGATGGGTTTTTGGTGGGGGTTTTTTCATCTGTATATAAAGAAAACAAATGCTGAACAGTTATTAAAGGTAAATTAGGGATTTATAGCATCTTTCCTAATAATTCAAATACTTCGTAAGTTCATATAATTCAAACTGATTAAATACGATCAAACTGTGATCCTTGATGCAAATCGATTTGTATTATGTTCACAAGAAACTGTTACTCTGTTGTTGCAGCTTACATAGCTAACTCGGATGTCCAAGGTCTAATCCCAATGGATGAAGAAATTCCTCCAAGAAGCGGCCATGTTGCAGCCTGTGTTGGAAATAAACTGTTAGTCTGGGGAGGATATCAGGTAAATACAGAAACATTCCCTGAGTTAGTTGAAATTTTTGAGATGTTGCCATCTAAAACTTAAATGAGATGTTTTTATGATTAATCATATTTTTCTACATAAAATATCTGTGTCTGTAAGTGTGTTTCTGATCATCCTAGTGTTTATATTACATCAAACTTCATTTTATTTTTTAATATACAGTCATACAGGTTCAAAATTAGAACCCATATACTAAAGCATATCACAACTGTCATCAAAAAAAGATGTCGCTTTTTTAAACTATTCCCACACTAGCTTGTTTATGTCATCATTGCCTGTTGCTTTCTTCTGCCTTTTTCTTTCGGCTCTGACCGGGCTCGGTGGCGTCGTGGCAGGCCATCGGTCTACAGGCTGGTAGGTACTGGGTTCGGATCCCAGTCGAGGCATGGAATTTTTAATCCAGATACCGACTCCAAACCCTGCTCCGCAAGGCTCAATGGGTAGGTGTAAACCACTTGCACCGACCAGTGATCCATAACTGGTTCAACAAAGGCCATGGTTTGTGCTATCCTGCCTGTGGGAAGTGCAAATAAAAGATCCCTTGCTGCCAATCGGAAGAGTAGTGGTGACAGCGGGTTTCCTCTCAAAATCTGTGTGGTCCTTAACCATATGTCTGATGCCATATAACCGTAAATAAAATGTGTTGAGTGCGTTGTTAAATAAAACACTTCTTTCTTTCGGCTGAAACATTATTGTCAAAATCAGCCAGAACATCAGCTTTCCTTTTTAAAATAGAATTAATCTGAAAACGTCCTACACCAAAATGATCGGCAATCTTTCGCGCACTTAAATTGCCTTTCTCAGACTTGTTAATAACATCGATTCTCTATTCTAACGTTAAAGCAGTACTATTTTTCGGTGGTATTTTGCATACAAATGTATTTGTTAATATATTTCGCAAATGCTAACATTGACTTGCAGAAGATATTTTGTTTAGTTGAAGGTTAATACCCATGTGACATGTTTAACTCATTTGTTTGTTTCATGTCACCGCTAATCCTTCAGTGGAGTATGATCGTTGATTACAGCTGAATAAGATTAGGCGTCGCTTAAATAATCCTAACACGGGGCATCTTCAATGACCGCTGCCTTCAGCAATTCATGTTTATTTACCAATCATGTCTGGCTAGAAACAATGAAACACCTAACATAATACGTCATTTGTTTAGTTTCTCGAGACTCGATAGAGTGACCATCCATACAGATTACATTATGTACAGCCAATGGGAAGTTGTCTACTGTTCAGTGAGGATGTTGAGAACCAATCGAATTACACCACCAGTAACTGCGTGTCACGGAAGTGTCTGTTTGTTTTTCAGTTACGATCAGAGAATTACAATGGAACTTTACTTTGACGGAAAATAAACCCAAAGCTACAGACATGGCCATATAAACACATTTAATTTTAAAATTTTAAGATGATTGAAAAAGTAAAGACATACCAGGGACAAAAAATAAACCAAAAAAAGTCTTCACGACGATCATCTTGTGACCATTATAGCAGGTTCAACCTGTGATTTTGGGTGAAAAATAGTGACCGCTGGCCGTTATGGACAGGTGACCATTATGTACAGGTCAAATAAAGAAGGAAATGCATTGGGGGGATTTATAGTGGCCGTTATAGCCAGGTGACCGTTATGTACAGGTGACCGTTAAACCAGGTTCGACTGTATATATATATATATACTCTTCAAAAGAAGAAACGCAAAACCACATTGTCGTAACATTTGGAGAATTGATTTAATTATTGAATGGTGAGTCCGATAATTACCAAATGTTGCAGGATTGTTCACAATTCACTCTAGTCCATTGTGAGTAAGTGATAGGACACACCACCAAGGTCAAGGTCATCTGGAGTCAATACCGGGTGTGGCCTCCGCGTGTGTTGACAACTGCCTGGCACCGCCTGCCCATTGAAGCAACCAGAGTACGGATGACGTCCCGGGGGATGGTGGCCCACTCGGCCTGCAAGGCTGCTGCCAGCTCGGGCAGGGTCTGGGGCTGTGGTTGTCGCTGACGGAGGCGTCGGTCCAACTCGTCCCATAGATGCTCAATTGGGTTCAAATCCGGTGATATCGATGGCCAAGGAAGGACATTAATGTTGTTGTTCTGTAGGAAAGCCGTTGTGAGACGTGCTGTGTGAGGCCTGGCGTTGTCATATTGGAACACTGCGTTGGCGTTGGCCATAACTGGAACGATGTGTGGCCGGAGGATCTGGTCAATGTAGCCCTGTGCATTCAGGTTGCCCTGCACGTGGACCAGGTCAGTTCTGCCAGTGTGTGAGATGGCTGCCCACACCATGACACTACCCCGCCGAATCTGTCCACTTCCTGCACGCAGTTTGCCGCATAACGTTCACCACGACGCCTATACACGCGACATCTTCCATCATGACGTTGGAGCAGAAATCGGGACTCGTCACTGAACCACACCTGTCTCCATCGCAGTTGAGGCCATTGTCGATGAATCTGGCACCACTGCAGTCAGAGTCGACGGTGTTGTGGTGTTAAGATGACACCTCGAACTGGACGTCTGGCACGAATTCCTACCTCACGTAGGCGGTTCCTTACGGTCTGGTCGGATATCCTGCGCAAACCTGGTATTGCTGCGGCTGTGGAGGTGGCAGTAGTCAATCGTTCCCGAAGGTGGCGTACCCGGATGTAGCGGTCCTGCCCGGGGGTAGTGACCCGTGGTCGACCGGATCTAGGGAGGTCACATGTTGATCCATGTTGCTGGTAACGGTCCCACAGTCTGGAGATGGTGCTTGGAGACACATGGAATGCCCTGGCAACGGCCGTTCTGGATTCGCCTGCGTCTAGTCGGCCGATGGCATTGTTTCTCTGCGGTTCACTGAGACGTGGCATGTCCTGGATTGTCAACTGTCGGCCAGATACAGAGGCCAGGCAAGCGAACACCCTGCACTTTTATACTGTCGGTGTTCATGTTGCACGTGCAGACAACGCACGTGCAGTGGTGACATGGTTTGCACGTGGCTGCGTTTTTGCGAATATTCACATTTTGGAACTTTATTGTACAGTAGCTGCGTTTTATTGAATGTAACCGTGGGAATGTGTTTGGGACATGCAATGACCTTATATTCACAAAGCATGAACCGGTAGGAAACATAAAATCGGAGTTATAACCCATTTGTACCCTTTTGCGTTTCTTTTTTTGAAGAGTATATATATGTATATATATATGTGTGTTTTCGTACATACAAAATTATTTGTAGTCTAAATCTAGTTAGGATGACAAAAAACACATTGAATATACAGACACTGTTATTATAAACGAGAAACTATATTTAGTATGCATAGATTTTTTATTAGTCAGAATCATCTTACAATGACAGTGGCACAAACTCAGGCTAGTCTTTTAAAATTCATAATTTTCTGGCAGGTGGAGTGTGATAGGCTGTGGGGATCAATTCTGCTTGACATACCTATTTTTTTGTCCCAACCATTGCCCATTGACTTCAACATCAAAGACTGATGTGTGTCATCCTGCCTGTGGGAACTGCATACAAAAGATCCCTTGCTGCCTTTTGGTAGGAGTAGTATATGTAATGGCAGTGGGTTTTCTCCCTCTCTTTCGTAGAAATAACGATACAACCATAGCTTAAACTGTGTTGAAATGTTACATATTCCTTTCTTTCCTTTGGATGTAGGCATTCAAGCACAGATGTTAAAGCTACCTTTTCTGACACCCATGAGCCAATGTGTATTTTTGTGCTGGGGTGTCATTAAACATACATTCATTCATTCATTCATTCATTCACTCACTCACTCACTCACTCACTCACTCACTCACTCACTCACTCACTCACTCACTCACTCACTCACTCACTCACTCATTCAAATTGCGTAGTTAACACTCAGTTTGTCAAATATATGTGTATTGTTGTGTAAAATGTCTAATACTTTTATATTATACAAATATCTGCTGACAGTATTATTTTTGTCTCTGTGGCAGGACGAGAATGAAGCATCGGATCGCTACCTGCCAGTAAAGGATGTCTGGCTGTACAGTGTGGAGTTTAACAAATGGTGAGAAAGTAATGCAAGTCAATATTCTGACGATAAATTAAAAACATAACCACCAGGCAACCATATTTTTTTCTGCCAGTTGACTTCTTTTTCTTTATACCTGCTTTATTACTCCTATTTCAAAACTTTTTTAGTCCCCTACCAGTCCAACAGAAGGGGACTAAGGGTTTCGTCTCCATCCTGTCTGTCTATCCGTCTGTTTGTCCCACGTAGGGTTTTTTGACCTTTTTTTTTCGCAATGCCTTAAGATGCTGAGCTGAAATTTTGTATATAGCTTTATCATGTACGGTACTGTTACAGAGCAAATTTGACTTTAATGGCGATTTGTCCATTTTTGCCCTTGGACAGTTTTCCTGTCTTTTTTTTTTTCGCAATACCTCAAGATATTGAACTGAAATTTTGTGTATATAGCTTTATGTAATGTTATAGATCAAGTTTGACATTCATGGCGATTTATCCATTTATCAAGGAGATATATTTCTTGAACTTTGGAGATAATACAATTTGTTGAGTCCGGTAGGAGATATATGATGTATATATATATTGTTTTAGCAGTACTCGGAATGCTTGTTAAATTAGTGTGGCAAAAAAAAAGAAAAAAGTCTCAACGTGTTCTCATTTCACTGAAAGTTTATTTGAAGTTAAGTTTGTATTATAACAAAATTGTGATGTAGACTATGGTACTAGACTAGTAGAAATTGTGCCGAACTGGTAACTGCTGGTTGGTACTAATCCGGTCGACAAAGAATTATTTTCTATTTCTACACCCCTACTTCCAATTTGAAAACTAGCTATAATATAATTTAGCTGTGACTAGCATTTTTTTTTTACCTTTAGGCAGTAATTTTATACACTGCAGCATATTTTGAAAATGGTAAAGGATTTTTAGATATTTTTGAAAGTGAAATTAAACATGCTGAAGAAAAGATCCTTCATGCATGTAAGCTTGTAAATGATGTGTTTATTGTTGTTTATAGAGAAAATGGACAATAGCCCACTAACCGAAAATGAAAAAGAATAATCACTGCAGTGAAAAGTCTGGAAAAGTTCTGTCTTTATTGTAAGACTGGGTGGGACGTAGCTCAGTGGTAAAACGCTTGCTTGATGTTTCGTCGTTTTAGGATTGATCCACGTTGGTGGACCCATTGGGCTTTTTCTCATTTCAGCCAGTGCACCACAACTGGCATATCAAAGGCCATGGTATCTGTGGGATGCTGTATATGAAAGATCCCTTGCTACTAATGGAAAAAATGGAGCGGGTTTCCTCTCTAAGACTATTTTAAAAATGACCAAATGTTTGACATCCAATAGCCGATGATTAAAAAATCATTGTGCTCTAAAGGTGTTGCTAAACAAAACAATTTTTTTTAATTGTAGGACAAAACCTGCAACAAGCGGCCAGTACCCTCCAGGCCTGTCTGGTGCCAGTAGTTGTGTGTTGGACAAGTACTGGTATATTCTGTTTTTCTTATTGTAGGACTAAACAGGTAACAAGCGGCCAGTACCCTCCAGGCCTGTCTGGTGCCAGTAGTTGTGTGTTGGACAAGTACTGGTATATTCTGTTTTTCTTATTGTAGGACAGAACAGGTAACAAGCGGCCAGTACCCTCCAGGCCTGTCTGGTGCCAGTAGTTGTGTGTTGGACAAGTACTGGTATATTCTGTTTTTCTTATTGTAGGACTAAACAGGTAACAAACGGCCAGTACCCTCCAGGCCTGTCTGGTGCCAGTAGTTGTGTGTTGGACAAGTACTGGTATATTCTGTTTTTCTTATTGTAGGACAAAACAGGTAACAAGCGGCCAGTACCCTCCAGGCCTGTCTGGTGCCAGTAGTTGTGTGTTGGACAAGTACTAGTATATTCTGTTTTTCTTATTGTAGGACTAAACAGGTAACAAGCGGCCAGTACCCTCCAGGACCCATATTCACAAAACACCGTAAGCCTAGTTTTACGCGTAAACGTAAATCTACGACTGAAGAGCTATTCACGAAACAACGAAAACGTAAGTTACGTGTAAAGTTGGACGTAAATATAAGAGTGCCTCCAGTTACAACTAACGCTGCACGTAAGTCGTGTTCATATAATAAATCAAGCACGATCGCCGTTATTTACTATTATTTACGAAAACTGGCAGCAGTTCCAATAATTGAAGCAGTTTGCGATGACGATCGCCCACGGATTTAACATATTTTTGTTGGTGATCGAACGGATGTTTTCGACTCGGCCAATTTCTCCTGAGTTATCTTTTCCTTTTTAAGAAATATCCTCAAGTTCGTACCAAAACGCGGATCCTCACAATACCAAAATGTCATGGTTCACCGTTCGCGATGTTATTGTTAGCAGACGACAAACGAAATTGAGTTTTGCGCATTTGTTATTTACCCGGTAGCCATCGTTTCTAATGTTTTTTATTTTTTATTTCTCCGATGAGTGTTAAATCGTAGATTTACGTCCAACTAAGTTACATTTACATTTACGACCTTCTTTGAGAATAAGGTGCTTCTTGCACGTAAACGTAAATCTATGGCAGACGTAAGTGCTAGTAGTAGACGTAAATTTACACCTTTTTGTGAATATGGGTCCAGGCCTGTCCGGTGCCAGTAGTTGTGTGTTGGACAAGTACTGGTATCTTCTGTTTTTCTTATTGTAGGACTAAACAGGTAACAAGCGGCCAGTACCCTCCAGGCCTGTCCGGTGCCAGTAGTTGTGTGTTGGACAAGTACTGGTATATTCTGTTTTTCTTATTGTAGGACTAAACAGGTAACAAGCGGCCAGTACCCTCCAGGCCTGTCTGGTGCCAGTAGTTGTATCTTAGACAAGTACTGGTATATTCTGTTTGGCCACATGGAAAACGGCAACATGAACATGGTCTACAGACTCAATCTACAGACGTTCTGCTGGGAGACGAGGGAGTATCATAGCACAGAACCAAGTCCAAGAGACAAAACATCTGTGTGGGTTTATAAAGACAAGTAAGTGAAGTTCTTTAAAAGTTCACTTTATAATAAAATTGTTAATAATGAGGTGTGTGGTTTAAATCTATTTTACTGTATAATAGTGAATAAAAAGTGGTATTCCTATTTCTGCTTGCACGAGAGTGCCACAAAGCATCTTATAAAATATCTACACTTATTCGAAAACAAGGATGACAAAGTTATTCATATGTGACGTCATTCTAGATAATTTTCACTATGTACACTACACAGCTGCAGACAAGGAAAATCACACAAATTATGTCACTGTTGACGAGGGTTAACTTTGGTAATATTTTTTTCTCTTTGAACCAAATGGCAGGATTTTCAATTTGTTTTATAAAATAGCCTAAAGTTATTGTCATCTCCCGATTTTTTACTACATCTTGGCAAAAAAACCACCTAAAATTGTCTTGTTAATAACTTTACTTTATTGTAAAGTTAACTTTTAAAGCTTCAATTTCTCCACCATTATGTGGTGCATCTGGGGAAATGATGGAAACTTACATGTACAGTGAAACTCCTCAAAACCGAACAGCCATGGGACCAAGAAAAAAGTCCAGTTTTGAGGGGTATCCGGTTTACAGAGGTTTCAGTATTGATGTAAACCATTTGTTGGTTGGTGTTCTCTACTGATATAGTAACTAATACAACTGCCAAAAAAAACAATCAAATTTGATTAAAATGAAATATTTAATGATTTATAGAAACATTTTGAATTTATCCAGAATTCACAATAAGAAATAATCAGTCCATGTTGAGAAATGCATCCATTGTTGTTTGGCGTGTTTCACATCTCTGTTTCACAGTCGTGACATGTGCCAAACTTCCTAGTTCTTGTACATGTCCCCAAAAAACGTTCATCTTTGTGGATTGCAAAATGTTTAAATTTCTAGTATCGGAATGGGAGAGTTCACTTCCAGGAGTAAACAACTCTGCTTCTAACTCGTTGTCACTTGCCTCGTCAGGTATCTCGTTACAATGAAAATCAGACAGTAGTTCTCTCTCCCAGTCATCTGAACAGTCCTCCACTGGCACATCGTCGTCGAAGCTGATCAAACGGTCAGTGTTGATGTTGGTAACTATCAGTTCCCACGCCAGACGTGCTAATGGAATGTCATCACTGTCATCGTTGTCATCAGTAACTGAGTTGTCGGTCTCCGAAAACCCAGTGATGGTGAAACATTTGGTGATTGTAGACGACCTCGTTTCATTCAAAGCATGTGATATCCAGTGAATTGTGTCGAGTAATGTCAGCTGTTTGCAAAGGTCGGGTACCGGCAACATCATTCCTGGACACGAGATAGCACAGCATGTGGCAGCAATACCTTGCTTTAAAGGTGCGAATAATCCCCGGTCAAGAGGCTGAAGGTACGAAGTTGTGTTCGCTGGTAGAACCTTCAAACACACGTTACTGAGTTGAAGGTCGGGTGCGTGTGATGTGGCGTTATCCATCAGCTTAATAATCTTCCGTTTTTGTTGCCTCATGGTCTTGTTTACACTCGTGAATGTTGCAGCGGTCATCCACACCTTTTTGTTGGTGATGTAGGTAATGGGTAATGGGTACGTGTGTATGTTGACGTTCTTAAAGCACCTAGGTTGTTGAGATTTACCAATGACCAGTGGCTTTAGCTTCTCTCCCGTTGCACTGCAGGCGAACATTACAGTTAATCATTCCTTGGATGATTTGTATCCTTTAGATTCTTCACCTTTCACGGAGAGGGTTTGGGTAGATAGCGCACAAAAGTACAAGCTGGTTTCATAGCAGTTGATAACGTCTTTCGGTGCATAGCCGCTTACAACTTTTGGTATTCTTGCTCTGTAGTCTTCAACTACAGCTACGTCAACCCCAGCTCTCTCACCACTGACTTTGAAGCCTTTCACAGAGTATCTCGATTTCCATCGGTCTAGCCAGCCATTGGAACCCTTAAACTCCGGCACTAACAGTTCTTTAGCAAATTCATTGGCTTTCTCTTGAATAATAGGGCCAGATATGGGAATGTTTTTAGCACAAGCTTTGCAAAACCACTGCCACACCAGTTCGTTGAGTTTGTCAAACTTGCATGCATTGTTAAACCACTATTTATTTCCACTAGTGTTCTTTTCATACTGTGCCTTATAAGAGTCATGTTTCTTTATAATGTTTCCAGCAGTCGATTTGCCAGTCCCAAAACTGTCACTCACTGTTAACACATTTTCCACCAAACCAAGCCAAATAATTTTACTCTTGGTTACTCTTTATTTTGTTAAATAAACTTTGCAAAGATAAAAAACAAACAACAACAACAACAACAAAAAAAGGGTTCAAACAATTGGAAAAATAAATTAAATTCCTAGTTGCTTTGCTGTTCATTGCAGTAATCGTGAGACATACATGTAGGCTATGAAAAGGAGCTTGGCTGAGTGGGTATTCAAAGTATAAGTAAAGATTGACGTCGGTGTGACTGTCCGGTTTTCTGAGGTAAAATTTGCATGAAAGGAACACAATGGGACTGGATCATTTAGAGGGGTTTCCGGTTTAGAGGGGTAAATTTTAGTGTTAAAAGATACACAAATCATGGAACCGTGTAAAACGTCTGGTTTTGAAGGAATTCCGGTTTACTATGGGTCTGGTTTTGAGGGGTTTCACTGTATCTATTTTAGTGCTTAAGTATTCAGAGATATTACTTGAGATTGCAACCTTATAGAAAATCAGTTATTGGAAATTTGAAACATAATTACTGGTATTAATAAAACACAAACAAGACTATATTTTATTTTGAATTATTTTTTAGGTTCTTGAACAATATTGCACAATAACAAATGGACAAACTTGCATTGCTATGACTCAGAGCTTCTAGATTATGGTAGCCCCACTCCCGTGGTTAGTGATATTCAATGTTTAGTTAGTAAATAACTACTATTGCCATGCCTGACAGCTAGTGAACAAAAATTGTCAATTTAATTACTGTATTGAAGCATATTTTGTAATATGAATATCCTGCCCCCACCCCCATCCTCCAATCTTGGAAAGCTCCATCTCCCTCTTTATGGAATATTATTACTATTAGTAAAAGTGTATTAACATAAAGTAAAGTAGGGCTAGTGAATTTTTAATTGTGTCTAGTAAATATTAATAATCACTGATCCCATAGCTCATGGATTTTATAAAAATTCTATAAGCCTTGTATGACGGAACCAATGGTCATAATTTTTTTATATTTTTTTTCTCCATTTCAGGCAGGTCCCGAACATGCCGGGTGCCCCATTTATTTTTTAAAAAACCTCCCTATTTACAATGAACCAGGTTCTCCTTGAATGTGGCCAATAAAGATATACATATAAGTGTCAGTGCTTGTTTCAAAATAATATACATTTTAATTAGTGCATGTTTGTATTTTTGTTTTCTTTACTGTGATTAGTGTATATGGCTTAGGTGATGTGTATTTACAATATTTAAACCTGGTTTGCGGACCTGGCCCCCAAAGCTACAAGCTGGGGGGTCCAGGTCTATTTTTCTACATTTGGTGCAATTTGCCATTTTTTATCATAATTTATATGTAATGTCAAAGGCATCATTGCACGAGGCAATGACCCCCTTGAAACACCAGTGTCTTAAGAATTTTTCTTTTTTTGTTGGGCCGCTCTAAGCTGGCAAAAAATTCTATTTCGACCCTTGAATAAACTAAATGTTTGAAAAGTGCCATTTCATTACATGGCTTATCGCCCTCTAATAATTTTCTAGTTGTCCATATTACCCTTATCGCTTTACTCCAAAGAAAAATTCCTAACTGCGATGCATAACCTCCAGGCTTATGTTTTATGCCAAAAATCATGGCGTACGGGTTCAAGCGAAATTTATTACCGAAAAGTTTTTTGAAGATTGGTTCAATTTGCTTTATAAATAGTTTTGTTTTGTTGCAGTGAAAAAAGACATGCAAGACTGAGTCCACCAATGGTCATAATAGGAATAGCAAAAATGTAATTATTGCACATTGTTCATTATCTTTTTCTTTTGTTTATTATAGGATATATTGCTTTGCTGGGTTCGGTCCTCCTGTTTTTAACTCTGAATACCTTTGTGACTATGGAGAATTTTTTGAAGACCCAACCATACAATGGGTAAGTCAATATAAGCAGGGTTTTTAGAGGCCTTAATGAAGAGAATTCTAAAAATAAGATAATCAATAAAATACTCACAGGTTGTTAATTTCTATTTAATGTTTTTTTTCTTTACTTTTCTAGAGCCCAATACGATCATGGAATAACCAACTGTTAGTTTTTGATCCACAAACCTGGGAATGGTCCAACCCAAAATGCAAGGTGAATTTGTGCTAACGGGTTTCTTCCTGTAGTGTGTGTATTGGTGATTAATATATAAAATATTTGTTATTAGCAAACTCGAAAATTATCAATGTAATGGTACTTAACATCAAACTTAGGGTTTTGTTTGTATTAGAGCGGGAATTGTTGCCTGCCCAGCGGTAGGCAGTCGTTCCGTGTTTTTACTATAGAGTTATCTCTAGCTGAGAGAGCAATCTTAACTGTCCAAATGTCCATCTAGCTCTCGAATGGCAGAGTACTTAGGCTAGTCCATTTGTAGCAATGCAAGTTTGTTAATTTCGCGATGAAAATTTTTGTCAAGAAATGTTATCTCTTATGAATTCACATTATATTGGTAATTTGTATTATTGAGTGTTATTGTCCAAGAACCAAAAACAAATTTAAAACAAATATGATCTTGTTTGTGTTTTTATTAATAAGAATGTTTCAAATTTAATTATAAGGATTTGTTTGTTACATTAATTTCTTTTAGATTCATCTGAGTATAAAAAATAAAGTGTGGCAAAGTTTTGTGTGAATGGCTTCACATGTTCATACAGTTTGCACCTGCTTTTTTTTCATACCCTGATAACTCTTAAAAAACTCAGACATTCCTTGTACAGATAAAAGTAACCGCTACCAAAACACTAGAAACAATAACAAACAATAGCACGTGCCATTTGTACAACAACAATTTAGCAAATATTTGGATATGTCATTCTAAGACTATTTATTGACATTTTTTTACTTTGTTTTTGACTAAAATATCAACAATTTTTAAATAAAAACAATGCTAAGTGACATCTTTGTGGAAACGGGTTAACGAGTCTACACTGTAAATTTCCAGATACATAAGCAGGAAAGGTAAGTATGTTAGTTAACACAAATTAGGTGTTTTGTTGTCAGAAAAGCATTGCAGAGTATAAGAATTTTTATTTAATTAGTGTTGATGTTGTAGAGTTTAATCCATTAGACTGAAAGTTGGTAGGTACTGGGTTCACGTCTCAGTACTAGCTCCTACCCAGAGTGACTTTTAACAAGTCAATGAGGAAGCAAAAGGATCCTTCATTGACATTTCTGAAATTAATGTTTACGCCACTTTTCTGCACAGACAGCACAGGTAGATGAGATGTATGTCAAGGACAAAAAGGTTAAAACATAAATTAGATATACACGAAAATAAGTTGTAAAATATAATGATGGAAAGAACATTAAATATCGACTGTAACCCAAACCGTTAATATGGCAGTCTTCTGTTGTAGGGATTTCCACCTGTGCCTAGAGCAGCACACGGGGCTGCCCTGGCTGGATCAAAATTGTTTGTGTTTGGTGGACGTCACGACATGTCAAGAAGGAACGACCTACACTGTCTGGATATGACATCATTAACCTGGAGTGGAGAGTATGTCTAGTAACTTTCTTATTACCAAGACAGTGTAAAGGAAAAGAATATCTGTTTAATGACACCGTGGAAGGTTTACAATTGTGGCTTGTTTGATGTGTAACATAAGATTAATTTCAACATTTCGTCAAGAGCAAGACTGAAATATTGTCAGCCATGAAGCAAATCTGTCTACTGTTATATAATACTTGCACACACCCCACTAAAAAAGAAGAAGAAGAAGATGCTTTTAATGCCATGTTTTCAATATTGTTAATGCTATATATACAGGATTATTTATACAAAAAACAAAATTCATGTAATAATGTATATTTTAAATCTTCCAAATGAGTCCTTGTATTGGGATGTTTTCAATTTTGGATTTGGTAATAGATATGTATTTTTAAGCACATACGTTATTTTCACTTCCTATTTATTGCACAAATTTATTTAGTGCAAGAATATATATACCATGATTATGTGGTTGAGTAGTATGTTCTTGCACAAAATAAACAAGTGCAATAAATAGGAAGCAAAAACAATGTATGTCAGGTGCTGTATTTATTACATACCTTTTATTTTTCACAAAAATGGTTTTTATTTATCATCATAACTACACTGTCTTAAATCTATTAATCAATCCTCCTTTCATGGATTTTCTTAACGTTAAGAATCATACTCTGCTGCAATCTTATATAATGTTTCAAATACGATGTGAAGTAATTTGTAAATCAGACATGATGTCAGTAATAAAATGGCGCTAGTAAATATAAAAAGGTAATTCCCCGTTTACAAGTTCCAGTCCAGCGGTCCAGATCGCACATATGTGTGATGCAAGATAAATTTATCACTCTGTTTGAAAACGTCTATCACTATAGTAAAATTGAATAGGTATGTTATAAATATTGGTATTTAATTTTCTTTCTTGTCCAGTTTTCAAGGTAATAATATAGAATTCACATGTTTTGATTTTTATAGTGAAAAAAAAAAATTTCAAAGCTTTCCTTGGTTTGTAGAATGTATTTAAAGGAATTTATTTGTTTCAGTCTTACTCTAGACCTAGATAATAATATACATTTATATGTTTTAGGTTGAATCCGCTCGGAGACATTCCTTGTGGTCGATCCTGGCATGCATTTAGAGCAATTTCAAACAGCAAAGTGTTACTTTATGGAGGCTATACCACTGACCAAAGGCCACTAGGTATGAATATCAATGTATTGTAGAAAACATTTAAAACAGGTTGTTACTTAAATATTGATTTTAATTTTTTTTATAATTTGATGCATTTAAGGATTGTCTGTTATTTCTTTTACGTTCATCGGGGTATGAACAAAAAAAATCATTTGCAAACTGTGTGAATTGGTAAAGCCATTCTCACATACATTTGCAGGTGATTTTTTTTGTTCATACCCAGATGAATGTAAAAGAAATAACAGACAATACTTATAATTAAATTTGAAACATACTTACTAATAATAACATTAAAACATTTTATTTAGATTTTTTTTGGCTTAAAACAGTAACGCTCAGTAAGACAAATTACCAATATAAAATGACGTTCCCTGACAACGTAATTTTTACATTCATCGGGAAATGAACAAACTCCCATTGCTATGGGACGACGGTATATTGTAATGAATGTAACGGAAATTTAATTATGTACAATTGTACTTTGTTTTGTAAGAATTATATTTTAACAATAATTTACGGTATTTGATAAATCATGCATTTTGCCTCCAAAAGTGCAATGCAGAATATTTACGTAAAAGTTGTGTCTTAAATATAACTAAGAGAGTTTAATGTTACTGCATATAACTTTTCTTTTCTATTTCAGTTGACATAGCAGTTTGAACTTAAAATGAGAATAAGAAGATTTTAATTTTTATTGTGTTCAGTGGAGTTTAACCAAAAATCACTTTCGTAATGTTTATCTGAACTAAGGTACTAATTTATGTCTGCTCTATTTTTGTGTGTTGCTAGGTGATGCATGGCTTCTAGATGTTGTGGCATTACAGTGGACTCGATTGGACATACTACAGAAACATACACGTCTGTGGCATACGATGGATATAACATCATCTGGGGACATCGTCATATTTGGTGGCTGCAGCAATGATATTCTCAGAAGTGACCTTCAGAGCGTAAGTAAATATATAATACTGAAGTTGACAGACGTTAATCCAGGATTAAGTGTAGTCACTTGAACGTGCATATAGTAAGGGTCAAGAATAGCTTTTTTTGGTTAAATCACGCTTGTTTAAAGTCATTATTGTATATACTGAAGTGTGATATACTGTACCCTAATGTCTTTTGTATCCATGAAAATTATACCAAATCTGAAATAAGTTGGCACGTAATTAAATTTGCGGTGCTATCAACGTGTTCGCAATTTCCACGGTATATTTTATTCGCGAACATATTTGCATATACGGTAAGTCTTTATTTTTTTTTACTGTACAGTGAGAAATTCTTAAGTTTATAAAATAAGTTTTAAAAATATACTAAAGGGTTTTTAAACATTTAAACTGATTTATTTAGCAACATCTATTGGATTCTGGGAATAAATGTTCTAAAAAACATTGGAACTATAGTCTTTCTTTTATCTTTCTCTTTCTTTTCGTGCTTATATCCAATTAAGGTTCAAGCACGCTATCCTGCACACACCTCAGCTGTCCAGGACAGAGAGTTAGCGGTTAGTTGTTAGTGGTTAATGAGAGAGAAGTCAGTATAGTGGCCTTACATCTACCTATTGAGTTGTTAAACTCGCTCTGGGTGAGAGCCGGTACCTATCAGCCTTATATCTGATGGCTTAACCACCAAAGCCAGTGGGAACTATAGTGTATTCAGGAAGGTATTATACTAAATTGTGAGTGTACACGAGTACTTTCCCTACTGATGTCACCACAGATGTGATTAGTTGGACAAAATTCTTTATTAAAAACAGTATAATATTATACAAAAACTGCTGTAAAACCTAAAACATTAATGTTAGCACTTTGAGACAGATTTAACCTCCATAATTCAAAATGAAAGTGAATCCAATTTTATTATAATACTATTTTACCTGCATAGATTTTTGTGATTGCTTGGGTTTGGGTACATGTTTTACTTGTCGGGTCTTTGAAAATTGCAAGCACAGTCATTTCATTTAACCATCACTTACAGAAATCTAGTACAGTGACCTATATTTCATTCATGCATTATCATTTACATGATTGTAATGAGGTATGCAGAATGAAATGGGTTACCTGAATTTATTTTTAGAAAATTTTTAATTCTCAGAAGCTTGTATTTTTCATTCTTGTGTTTACTATTTCAGCGTCATGTTAATGAGGTTGTACTCTTTAGAATTGAGCCTAAGACACTGTTGAGGTATGTAAATAGTTCTCTGAAGATGTTACATTTCTGTATTTAATTTTTATTATCTAATCCACTGACAAGATAAATGAAAACATGCAAGCAAAACAAGCATTTTCTCTCCTTTTTTTCTCTCTTTTTTTTTCTCTTTTTTTCTCTTTTCAAATTATATATTGTTCGCAGAAATAGCTTTCTATAGAGGATAATAAACGAGTTACCAGTTATCAAATTTATGTCCAGAGTGAAATAATTTTCAATTGCCACGAGCTTTAGCGAGTAACAAATGAAAATTATTTCACGAGGGACATAAATTTGATAATAGCTGGAACCGAGTTTGTTATTCTATTTATTACCTCAGCTATTTTTTTTGTCTAAAAACCTTTATTTTCCACGCAAATGCACGATGGCCAACCTGTATAGAAATGATGTAAACCACTAAATACGCACTGTTCTGAGAATTACCATAACGTTGTAATTTAATCACGTTCATAGATAATAAAAAACCCCACACATTTATTATTATTATTATCTTTATTTTGCTTCAAAATCTATAATGAATTGCATTAAAATGACATTTTGTTATTAATTTAAACAAAAACAGACCCCTGTAAAGGCAAACTCTTTAAACTACATGACGTCATTTTGGGTTTGTCAAATCGTAATAACGTCATGTTTAGTACCGACAAAGTCATTGGTTTGTGAGCGTCAAATTGTCCAATAGTATTGTTCGGTAAACCAATGCAGAATATTTCTCACTGAGAAAATATGGAAAATATTTTCTCTGTTATGAGTGAACGCTGGGGTAATAAATATCTTTATATAAAATATGAGCTTTTCATGTTGCTTTTCAATTGAATAAAGCATTTGAATACATTTAGATATTTCACAAATAAGTGAACTTCCTCCTTCCACTCACCCCAAACCCTTTCCTGTCCTGGATGAAGGAGCTGGCATACACTACAACAGCTTGCTCTGAATGTGCATGTTAATCCCTATAACCTGACCTATTTTACAGATGTTGCCTGGAGATGGTGTTTAAACATAAAGAGAAAACAAAGCCATACTGGAAGATGCTCCCAACCTTGTTACAACAGTGGCTATGTCAAAGACTTCATGCTCAAAACACATCACCGCACCCTGCTCTTCACATCCAGTGGCTGGAGTCGCCTGCCCTTGGCAGTTAACCATTTAAAGGCTCATTTTTGTGTTCAAATAATAGTGTTGGTGTTCTTTGGTGGGAAACTCAAAACTGTTTGGTATCTATAGCAATTCTTCTGCTTCAGCATTTTTAGAGGTTCCTGTCAGTTATAATTAGAAAGACAAACACAGTTTTGTTCATAAATTAAAGATTAGTTCCACTCTATTTTGGACATATTTTGCAGGGAATGCAATGGACAGATTTACTTGAGTCTTTGGTCAATAAACCCCCCAGGTCAAATGGTTGATAGATTCACCTGTGGTAAATTTAGTGTGTTCACTTTATTTTACAAGAGACAGTTGTAATTGATATGATGTCATGCACAAACTGAATGATTATCATTAAAAAAACAATTCTGGAGATAATCAAAATTAAACCCTGTCATATATTTTGGACTTATTATATTAAGTCATAAATATCCCTGGAATGAAAATCTGAAACATGTCCAGTGAAACCCGTGGAAACATGACACTCTGTAAACTGGAATACCCTCAAAACATTTGTTTTTCATAGTCCCTTTTTAATTATCTCTAATCTGGATACCCCTTAAAACCAGATTTTTTACTTAGTCCCATGGGTGTCTGTTTTAGAGGAGTTTTACTGTATTAGTATTATGACTGAACATCCAGAAATTACCTTTTGTATATGAACGATTTTAATTTTATTAGAAATATTACAGTGTCCAAACAGATATGAAATTAATTGCAATTGACGAAGCTTGACTATTATTACATAGATCTGACAGTTGTGTTCATACCTAGTGAATATAATTATGCTGTGCTTAGATAATGTTTTTAAATGACATCATGAAGACAGTTTCTTACACACCTATTGGTGAGAACATCATTCATTAGTTTTAATAACACCATACTGTTAACACATATATGTGTGATAACAGTTTCAAGACATACCTGGTCGCCAATGCCATACCATCCAATGAAAAAAAAACATGATTAAATTTGATGTACAAATTAACCTAAAATTGACTTGTCTGTAATGTATGAGTTAATTACAAACACTAGGACCATATATAGATTTTAGTTGGAAAAGGCAGGTAAATTTATTTTTAAATTTTTTTTGGGAGGATATGTAAGAAAGAGAATACTACATTTATGTCCATTAGATACCATTTATCTTACAACTCGTTTAAAAAAGTATCCAACTCACTTTTGCTCGTTAGATATGTTTGAAAACAACTTGTAAGATAAATGATGTCTAACGGCCACTCATGTATTATTTGTTTAAAAACCACGAACACAAAATTAGTACAAATTGGAATATGGATGTCCCTACTCTTTTAATTTTCCATCATATAATACAGACCTGTCAACCCTCCCGGATTCCGCGGGAGTCTCCCGGTATTTGATCAAATCTCCTTTCCCCTGTGCGGGAGACAGTTTCTCCTTTTAAATGACATTTTTGTAAGTATAAAAAAAAATCGATCCTCTTTTGTCAAAATAACAGAAGGGAAGTAACTCTGCCTTTTTTTCTCATTCGGCAAATGTCGACTACTTTCGGCTTCTGAGAATGTAACAGGCCGAATTGTCCCGACTGTTTAACCTTTGCCGAAGTGAAAATTGTGGGATAGCCTATTTATATTGTTAAAAAAGCACATGGAGTTTATAAAATGACATGTAATTATAATGTTTGTTGTCATCGTAATGGCTACAATGCGTGTTGCCGCTAATTCAACAGGCTGTGTATTGACATTCAGTGTTGCCATATAAAAAAAAAAAAACTATCCAATTTAGTTCTAATAACACCTCTGAATTGTAAAATGTCTTCCCACTGGATTACATAATGCAACTATGACGAATCTGAACTGCCAGACTCCGAGTTGACAGCGATACACACGATGCATGTTAAAATCACATGTCACAGCAAGACAACGAAAAGACCAATTAGCTCTATAAACATACTGTGTCAGTTAATTTTGTATGTTTGTGCAGTAAAATGTTGGTTATAAGGGTACACTTCAAGAAATTATTTTTGTACAATTAAAAAATGTTGTGTTTGACATTGACATAAAGTTACTCACGGAAATGGGTATAATTCCGGTATATTTTACACGATGTCAGATTAATGAAAATACAATGTTTATTGCATCATTATAATGATTTTAAATAAGTACCACGCCAGTTCCTCATTATAGTAAAAACGAATATTAATTTATAAGATTTATATAAATTTGTCTTTGGTACTTAGGTACACTAAAGATAAAACGCAACCTGTAAGGCTGTAAGTGTACCGTAAATGTACTAATTAAATTTTGTATTTCTTGTTCAATTTTTTTTAATTTTTTTTTTTTTTTTTAAATATGTATTAAATCATAATAATTTAAAAAAAAAATAAAAAAAAAAATAATAATTTATATTTTTTTTTTTTTTTTAATGCCAAGATCTAAGGTTAGGAAATATATGACATTATAAAGTATTCATATAACTTATTGTAATAATGTTTTTTTTTAAATCTTGCGATTTTGGGTTAAATTGTGTGAATTTAAAAATCTCCTGCTTTTTGACAAAATCTCCTGCTTTTTCAACACACACCTCCTGCTTTCTCTTGTCTAAAGGTTGACAGGTCTGCATATATCAGTAGTTTTATTGACTCCAAAAAGATTTTTGATGGTAAAACCACCAATATGTTTTTTTAATTAAAAGCAGGTCCTGCTAAGAAAAAAATATGGCCTTCTGAAAATAGGACAAAACGGAATGAAGGAAGGTTTTAGAATGGTGTGTGAAAAATTGGGGCCTCAGATTTATTTCAGAGCATTATGGAATTAAAGTACAGTAGAAAAACAAGATAAATAGCAGATCAGATAAACCAACATGCTCGACTCATATGTCTGACATTGTTTCTATTTTCTATTTTATGTGATAGGTCTAGCAAATGGAGTGTGTTTTGCTTACCGCAGACTGCTATTTCAAGCCCTGCACTGCCTTGTTCTTCTGATTGAGATAAGGCAGCTTACCATGTTAAATTACTATTACTTACTATGTTTAATATCAGTTCTAAACAACTAATGTATATTTTGTCTCTTAAATATGTATATTCATGTCACTTTTATGTACTGTGTACATGTTTATGATGGGATTAAAATACTGAAATGTTCATTTCTTTTTTTCTTTTTTCTTTTGTTTTTTTAGGTTGGGATTAGAGTTAAGAATAATAGTTATTAAACTGAAGTCTAAAATAAAAACGATTTTGGGTTATTAGTTTTGTAAATATTTGCTGTTGTAATCAGTATTTTGATTTTAAAAAGATAAAATAGAAGTTAATTTAGCAGTCACATAATTTTTTTTTAATGAATAATGGATTAAGATGGAGAATGCATTTTGATTTTTAGATTTATAAAAAATAACGGACTTGCCCCTATGGGGCTCTTGAATTATTTTTCACGAATCTACACCTTTTACATTCCCCTCAGCAGACCATTGGGTTTTATCCTGTCCTAACAAGTGCCTCACGACTGGTGTATCAAAGGCTGTGGTATGTCCTATTTGTTTATGTGAAAGTGCATATAAAAGATGCCTTGTTGCTAATGGGGAAAAATGTAGCGGGTTTTAAGGCGTGATCAATGTGACTCGGTTGAGTGCTCACTTGAGGTGCTTGCATTGTAGGATCAAACCACATCTGTGGATCCATTCAATTAATTGGGGTTTTTCTCGTTCCAACCAGTGTACCACAACATTGTATATGCAGGGTGGGACGTAGCCCAGTGGTAAAGCACTCGCTTGATGCTCAGTCGGTCTGTGATCGATCCCCGTCAGTGGGCCCATTGGGCTATTTCTCACTCCAGCCAATGCACCACGACTGGTACACCAAAGGCCATGATATGTGCTATCCTGTCTGTGGGATGGTGCATATAAAAGATCCCTTGCTGCTAATCGAAAAGAGTAGCCCATGAAATGGCGACAGCGGGTTTTCTCACAATATATGTGTGGTCCTTAACCATATGTCTGATGCCATATAACTGTTAATAAAATGTGTTGAGTGCGTCGTTAAAAAAACCCATTTCTTTCCTTCATTGTATATGCTTTTCTGTCTGTGGGAAAGTGCATATAAAATATCATTTGCTGCTAATGAAAAAATGTAGCAGGTTTCCTCTGATTACCAAATGTTTGACATCCAATAGTCGATGATTAATGTGCTCTAGGGGTGGGATTTAACTCATTGGATTGAGTGCTCACCGGAAGTGCTTACATCGCAGGATCAAACCACATCGGTGCATTCATTCAGTTAATTGGGTATTTTCTCATTCCTACCAGTGCGTCACAACTGGGCAAAGGCTGTTGTATGTGCTTTCCTGTCTGTAGTGAAGTGCATATAAAAAAAATCCCTTGCTATTAATGGAAAAATTGTAGTGGGTTTGATATCCAATAGCCAATGATTAGTTAAACAAAATATTTTTTTGATTGATTGAAAATATGCCTTATTGTAGAAAGAACAAAAGAATCTGTCACAAGTTTGTGAACTTACTTCATCCACAATATATGTGGCAACTAGAATGATGAAACGGGCTACAGTGAATATGTTCAATTTACAAAAGCTATTTAAAGGTACAAATATTGATATATACTTATTAAACATATAGTTATTTAAAAAACCTCTGGATTATTACAAGAAAAAAAAAATAGCCCTCCCCGGCGGGGAATTGAACCCCGGTCTCCCGCGTGACAGGCGGGGATACTGACCACTATACTACCGAGGACTTGATTGAAATCGTCTTATTTAGACTATATAAGGCGACTATCGGCCTACACAGCTACGTGTCTGGAATATTTTCTGTTTGGTGTCGCGTTGGCTGACGTCACTTGATTGATCACGTGACAAACAGGTAGTTTTTCACAATGTTGAACGAGTGGGACAGTGCCAACAATTTTGGATACTGACAGTCTACTAGCTTCATTAGAAGATTAACAACGGTATATTGCTGGGTAAGTGAATATAGATTAGTTCAGATACTGCAGCCTTGTAAACATAAATGTGTATGTACATACGAACACGCTTGTAAATGAACAATGGAGAGTTCTAAAAAAAACCAAGTTGCAGACGCGGTCAAGGTGGCAAATCGCTGACCACTGCTAAGTGTCAAAATTAAATATAAACACACCGTGTGACGGTCCATCCGCATCAACTCACAGGCCAACTGTGGGTATAATATCCGCCCGGTCCCCTCCATTATTATTTTTAGTTAGGGTTGAGGGTTAGGGTTGGGGTTAGGACTAGGGTTGGGGTTAGGGTTGGAGTTAGGGTTAGGGGAAGGGGGGACCGGGCGGATATTTTTCCGTGGGGGGATCATCATCACAGGATGTGTAACAAAATGTTATGGGGGAGGGGTATTTGTCAAGTGTTACTTAATGTTTTAGAAAGAAATTGTAACATTTTTTATATATATAGCAAAAAGTTCATTATAATGTAGAGCTAGTGCAACTGGTCACTGCTAATGCACATTGTTATTATGTTTTATATCTATATGATTATGAATATTGTTAGCCCGAGTACTCTGACTGTAAGAGAGCTAGACGGACATTTGGACATAAACACGCTCTCATTACAGTCAGAGACCAACCTATGTCTTTTTTTGGCAATTCCTGACTACCAAACGGTAGGCAACGAGTCCCGCTCTAATACCACAACAATCCTATGTTTGACGTCAAATACCTTTACATCAATCATTTTCGAGTTAAGTGATACAAAAAAATTCCACATATTAATCACTAATACACATACTACAGAAAGAAACCCGACAGCACCCACATTCAGCTATGCTTCGTGACACTCCGTCGCAACAATTACAAAGCTCGGCGATCTATTTCGAGACTGGGCGATTCCGCCTTGTGCAGCAGTTACAGGGGTCGTCTCATAAGAGGAGGCAGTATGTAGCACATACTTTTGCCGTATCCTGTCGATAACACCCCAAGTGTATCCTTCAAATTCAAAATGGAATCAATAATGTGTAATTGTTTTGGTTTAATGACGTAATGAAATCCAAATTCATCCAAAACGGCATTAGCCAACTCTTCCATGTTGTAACTTCACTTGATATGAGACGGCCCCTGTAACTGCTGCACAAGGCGGAATCGCCCAGTGCGCGATCACGTGGTCTACGTCTCGAAATAGATCGCCGAGCTTTGTAATTGTTGCGACGGAGTGTCACGAAGCGTAGCTGAATGTGGGTGCTCAGGCCTTTCCCCAGGATTTTTTTAAGGCGCTTACATATTTAGCATCATTATAACACAAAAACCAAGCCAAAAGAAGTGGGGTAGTGAGTTGAAAACAGTTAAGTGTTTGCCTTCAATCCATCAAATCATGTTGGGATTGTTTTTGTGTGTGTGTGGTTGTGGGGGGGGGGGGGGGGACTTTTTTTCTAAAAAACCCATCAATTCCCCACCCCCAACAACTTCATAATTTGCGTCATGTTGTTGTTGATTTCAGCGTCGTGTTAAATGCTTGTTGTGATTTCTGCTTGTAAAATACCTAAGCTAAGAATGCTGACTTCACAGTATATTCCATTTATATAAAAAAAACTACCAAAAAACCCCCCAAAACGTTAATAAAATAAAATTTTACTTTTTTTTAAAAATCCAGCTAACTTATTAAATGTCATCTCACAGTTTAACAAATATATATCTAGCATTATCTAACAAATATGATTATTGTAAACTAATTCAGTGTACGTTTAACGGCAATTTGTATAAATTGTACATTTCCCGCGATCGCGATCTCAGTGCGTGCTGTCGACCATAGGTACAAAATTAACAAAGACAAAGGAAATAACGAAACTGCAGTTAGGTATTCATTGATGCAAACAACTATTGTTTTCTACACATTTACATCAAGATTTACTCCTGTGTAATCGTATTGTTCATGTCCGCAACGATATCTCTTGACACGTGGGTGTCAGCTGACTCTGAAGCGTGACGTATATTACGCCGAGAGCTTTCCTCAGTTCAGCCAACGAACGTTCTTCCTAACGTTCGCGAACTACTTGATTGGTGTCCATCGTGTCCATTTGGTTTAATAACGTGAAGCGCACAAAACAGTGTAGCGAACGTTTTGTTTCCGCTCGGTCTGGCTGAACTCAGACCTTGGGATAGCCGACATGTCTTCGGCCCTGAACTGGCATGTGTATTCAAATTGACATGCATTGTCGGTTTGTTTTTATTACTCAAAGACTTTACAAAATTAAAATAGCAAGTTACATATCTTCCAGACATTGAATCGCCGTCACATTGCTGTCATACATGTCGAATGCATGCCGTTAAAATTAATAACCTTGATTATTAAAATTAGCAAACATCATAAGGCATACGCTGTATTCTGGATAACACTGTTTCTCGTTACCGGTCGCGAGATTGCTATTATGCTAATTGAATATTTGGTATTATTATGTTTGAGGTGTCGAATAGATTATGTAACCGTTTGTTCAAATCAGAAGATAGAAAATTTTAGCCACTTGCAAATTTTATTAGCCATTTTTTTGGTCGATCCGTGACCGTTTATTTTAGCAAATAACGGGGCAACGGGCAACTCATTTTACGTGCCCCTATCCACTAGGGTTCAGGCACGCCCACCCCGGATTCAGCCTCTGACTTCGCCAGTGACCGACTCCAGGGCGGGGTAGCAAATAACAACGTAGTTACGTTTCGATATGGTAAATATATACCAGGATTAATGGTGACATGTTTTACTCAAGAATTTCACCTTCAAAGATGTTTATTCAATTAATAGGTATTTTCTTTGATTTGTCTTGATGCGTAATTCCCAAGCATACAGACATTATTACAACAAGCAGTTATTTGGCGGATTAGTAGTAGCCGATCACCTGTACCACGTGACCAGCACAAGCCCGCCGACAATTAAAACGGTGCGATCAATGGACCTCAAAGTGAACATCTAAAGAAATGCAGAGATACCAAATGGAAGTGTGATAATGTGTGGTGAATGACGTTACGAATCACAGCTCCATTGTTTTGTATACATGTTACAAATTAAGCCGACACGGTCCTGCAGTTAAGGCGCTTACCAGACATGAAGGCGCTTACTTGGCTGGCTAAGGGAGCACGGGCCGTGTCGGCTTATCGCTCTAGGGAAACCCCTGGTGCTGTCGGGTTTCTTTCTGTAGTAAGTGTATTAGTGATTAATATGTGGATTTTTTTGTATCACTTAACTCGAAAATGATTGATGTAAAGGTATTTGACGTCAAACATAGGATTGTTGTGGTATTAGAGCGGACTCGTTGCCTACCGTTTGGTAGTCAGGAATTGCCAAAAAAAGACATAGGTTGGTCTCTGACTGTAATGAGAGCGTGTTTATGTCCAAATGTCCGTCTAGCTCGCTTACGGTCAGAGTACTCGGGCTAGAATATTGTCTGATGTCCATCTTGTTTAGGAGAGCACTTATAATATAATTTATATAGGCTCTGCCTGTTGTGCAATCCTATTGATTCTTTTTTTATCAATAAAATATCTCAAAACAAAACAAAACTGCTAATTTGTTCTTTGATGGGGCCTTCTCTAGCCCAAGTACTCTGATCATAAGAGAGCAAGACAGACATTTGGACAGTTATGATGCTCTTTATCAATAATTTTTAAGTTCCCTAATAAAAAACATTTCACATATTAATCACTAATACACACACAACAGGAAGAAACCTGTTACGGTTGACGACAGTCACTTTTCGCACCCTTGTTTTGGCTTTGTATACAATAAATATAGCATATCTAACCATAATTTCACTTGAAATCCATATTGTGTAAAAGTTACAATTTTTTAATCGCAAGCTTTTGTTCAAACACATTCAGGTGCATTAGTGATGTGCAAACAAAAAAAATTCTATTGCAATTTTGTATTTTTGCAATATTCTTGAAAAGGAAACGTCGTATACCCAGTTTACGGTTATTGTAAGGACATGCAAAGTGATGTCATTCAAATTCAAAATTAGCTATATTATGACAATGCTTCGCCATATTAAAATTATAAAAAATTAATGGTCTACTAACCTTGACCCTTGTCAAATTTCTATAACAAGCAGATACGGCTGTTTACAGGTTGGGTTTTTTTTTATATATAATTCTGGACAAAATATTAATTTTAAGTTTTAAAAGATGAATGAAATAAAAAGTACCTTTTGTCAGTTGTATCATATAAAAAAAAAAAATGGTTGGATATGTTTTATTTATTGTATACGAAGCCAAAACAAGGGTCCAAAAAGTGAGTGTTGTCGACCTTAGTATTTAACTGGGACATTATTGAAAGGGGGTGCTGACGGGTTCCTGTTATTTGTGTATTAGTGATTAATATGTAAAAAACATTTTATTATATGATCAAATCATTATGATAGATCACCTAAATTTTAACGACATTAGTCTTATATGACACATATGGAAGTCGTAACGATTAGAATATGTCCAGTATTTTTTATGACAAATTGTAAGCTCTGATCCAATTAAATCACATTGATTGTGTTCAACCGTCAGGAGTTTTGTAACTTTGCGATGTCAAAATGTCCAGATTTCGTCTGTCAAAAAACCCTGTTATTGTCAATAATTGATTTATTACATAATATTGATTTTTTCTTTATTTTAATGCAAATTTATGTTTCCTACAAATTGTATTTAAATTTGTTAGCTTTGTTTGATATCACAGGATCTTATGATGTAACGTCTTCCCAAATGATATGATTTGAGTCGCTTTTATGAGGTGTTAAACATTCTGATTTTTGGAGGGCCAACAAATCACAACAGAAAAATTACATTATAGTGAGAATGCCACTTAACACCAATGCTAACAGATGATTTTCTATCTAGTATTTAATACCAAACCAAAGAAACATACATAGTCAAAAATTAAAATAATATTGTTCAAATTCTGTCATAATGACATGGGAAATAGTGGATGTATTGCTAAGTGTATGATGACATTCTTACATGATTTTAGAGGGGTATATTCTTAGCTTAGGGATATAACAAAAAAAGAGCCAAATTCCGATTTAAATGTAAAATATTGTTTCCAGGCAAATGATAAATTACTCTCTTCATAAAGCATCAGGTGAGTGATTACCATTGCACAAGGAACATAATGAGTATACATATAAGATGCACACAATTTTTTTAATTTTTTTTAAAGCACAAATTGAACAATCATTGTATCAGTATAATGATATTCAAGCATTATCTCTTCTCTCCCCCCCCCCCCCCCCCCCCCTTTCATGTAAAAGTTTGTTAAGTATAGGTTACAGACAAAATGTCCTAATGGCTGATGTATATGGACCATTTTAGCGGCTTGGCAGCTGGCAGTTATGGGCAATTAGTTGGGTTTACAGATGCATTGCTTTGCATTTATATATACAGTGAAACCCCTCTAAACCGGACATCCATGGGACCAAGTATTTTGTCTGGTTTTCAGGGTTTTGCATTGATCAATATTAAAGCTACTGTTGTACTGTGTTGTGTGTTTCTGTTGGTGTCCTATTCATGTTTTGTTTTATATATATATATATATATATATATATATATATATTGAAGATGCATCCAACAGATAATTCAAGAAAGAACCTTTGAGTAGTTTAACGTTTGCTTATATAATTTTAAAACTTTTAATGATTTTATGTATATTATCAAGTGGTTCCTTTTTGAAAATCTATGGGGCAATGAAGCACTACTCACATCTTTTCGACGATGAAAAATCAACAATACTTATATCTACTATATTTTGCTAAATAAACAATTTTAAAACAAAATCAAATTCAAACAGCAGGAAGACAGTGGATTAAATTCATCGTTGTTTTGTCGATCCTTAAAGCAAGCTATACTCATGTTTATGAAGGATATCAAAGCTGTCACTTGATCTTTAATTGCTTAACTGTTAGTTGCCAACTGTATCCAGTCAATTGTAACAGTGATTACACATCTAATGGTTAACCTGAGCATGTGCATTTTACATTAGCTATATTCACAGTCAGGTAATCTGGCTGAAGACGGCGAAGTGACAATAAACGAAACAGTTAGTGGCACCACTGAAAGTGGTCTGATTGTCTGCTTTTGATAGGTACAATTTGCACTAAATAAAGAGTTTGGTACTGAATTATTCGTCAGGTGTTAAGTTTAGAGAGGTACACTTTAGTGTTAAAATTAAGACTCATAATTCACAACTCGGTTTTGAGATAATTCCGGTTTAGAGATGGTCTGGTCTTGAGGGGTTTCACTGTATATGCTTGTAAATATAGATGTATTTTAAGTGTGTATGTTTGCCTGAACTGATGTTTATAAAACACTGTTACTATTATGTAATATACAGGAAACTAGTTATCTTATACTTTATATAGAACTGCTATCTCATCTGAAAGATATTTGTTGACTGGAAATAGCAGAATCCATCTTGAGAATTAATTAGATGATAGCAGCCATGCAATCTGCAGCATGGTCACAATGGAAATATCAAACCTCCAGTGATTTGTCAGTGGTAATATCTTATTCTGTCACAGACACTGCTAGTAAGGGTAAACAACTCTTTCTCCAGAGACTTCAAAGTAATCACTTCTTCAACCTCTGGCTATACATTGATGATTCTTGTGGGTTGTGAACTCTGGTATATAATTGATACTGTGTTGATGTCTTTGTTTTAATGCATTAAATACCCTTAGATTGAATACAGATTTTAATGAAGGATAAATTGATTTACCTGGTTTTAACTAGTAATTTAGACTAGAAACTTATTTGGTCCTCAGGGCAATTCAGGCATTGCAGTTTTTATTGACACTACAAAGTTAATTCGTTTTATAAAACTCCATAATATATACTGAACAAAATACGAAACTTCCGCTAACTTTGCTTGAACATAACTTGATGAAAACAAACCGGGGGAATAATTGTTATATATGCGTTTAAAGAGTATTCCATGATTCATCGTGGCCATAGGTTAACAGAAACTGGAAGTGTGGTAGGGGTTTTAAAAAAACACCACCCGCTTAATAACGGGTATGACCACCTCTTGAATTGACCACGGCAGTGCATCGCAGGCGCATAGAACTGATTAAAGTGTTTATTTCTGCCTGTGGAATATTGTTCCATTCCTAAATGAGCGCTTGACGAAGTTCGTTGACGTTAGCGGATGGGTTGGGACGACGCCTCAATCGTCTGTCCAGACTATCCCAGACATGCTCGATGGGGTTGAGATCAGGACTTTTACCGGGCCAGTCATCAATGAAATCAATGTTATTTGTCCTAAGAAAATTTACAGTGTCTCTAGCTGTATGAGAGGGCATTATCATGCTGAAAAATCGAGATGTTGGCGTTGTTATGGAACAGAGGAATGACGTGATGAGCAAGAATGTCATCGCAGTAACGTTGAGCATTTAAATTGTCATCAATGACGACTAGTGGTGAACGATAACCATGGGCAATGGCTGCCCAGACCATGACACAACCCCCACCCCCGAAACGATCTCGTTCAAGAACACAACAGTCAGCATAGCGTTCATTTCTCCTACGGTAGACGCGCACCCTGCCATCACCACATTATAAAGAAAACCTGGATTCATCCGAAAAAAGAACGGTATTCCAGCGTTGCTGTATCCAACGAGTGTGTACACGTGCCCAATTTAGACGATGACGTTGCATTAAAACGTATCCGACGTAAAGACGTCGTGCATGTACACCGTTCACCCGCAGACGATTACGAACAGTTTGCCTACTGATTTGGTTATTATGAAGCCCAGGTGTGTTAGCAGCAGTAGCAGTGGCAGTTTGGAATTGATTGCGCAAATGCATGTTCATGATATAGCGGTCTTGACCACGTGTTGTAACAAGCGGACGTCCACGACGTGGCAAGTCGTTGATACTTCCTGTCATTCAAAATCTTACACGAAGATTTCGTATCGCTCGACTAGAACTCCCAACATGCCTTGCAACGTCTTCTGTCAACATGCCAGCATCAAGCATGCCAATCACCCGTTCGTGTAAATTATTGGGTATTCTTGGCATACTAAAAATGCTACAATGTAAAAAAACTTTAATTTCTTCTCTTTTTTTGAAGCGTTTTCGTTCACTTGACAACAGTGTCAGTAAGACAAGTAAAACAAATTGACCGAATACTACATGGGACATGTTGAACCATGCATGCACGTGCAAATTGAATTTCACGTTGTCGACGATTAACAGTGCAAAAATAATTGATAAAATTCATGAATCCTGATAATACAGCTCAAGGCTAATACTACCTGTATAATTTCATTACACAATGAATTCTTTAACACAACAAATACTATATGTACAAATCGGAAGTTTCTTTTTTTGTTCAGTATATATATTTCTAATCAAGTTCTTTGCTAGAAAATAATTACAGGGTATGTAGTAAAAATAAACAGGGCTGCCTCTGGCACTTGTAAATATTATAAACAGTTGGCAGATTTTATTAGGCTCCTACTGGTCCATTGGGCGGGATGTAGCACAGTGGTAAAGCATTCACTTGATGCGTGGTCGGTCTTGGATCAATTCCTATCGGTGGGCCCATTGGGCTATTTCTCGTTCCAGCCAGTGCTCCACTTTTCTTTCTTTCTTTCCTTCCTACTGGTCTAATCGGAGGGCACTATAGGTTTCATCTCCGTCCTTCTGCCAGTCCGTCTTATCCACATTTGTTTTCCGGACATTTTTTGCACAATACCTCAAGATATCAATCTAAAATTTGTGTGTACAGACTGTGTAGCTTTATCAAGTACTGATACGGATCAAGTTTGAATTTCATGGCGACATACCTATTTTTGTCAGAGTTATGGCCCTGAACTTAAGAGATATGAAAAATTGTTGGGCCTTGTATTTGTTGGGACATGTATTGCTTTAGCAGTACATTCAGAATGCTTGTTGGATATTGTGTTAGAAAATAACTGGGTTTCTGCAATTTTGTTAATTTGATATAAATTTGTTAAAATGTTCTGCTCGCTTAGCTCGGATAACGTGCCCTTGCTAGTTTGGAATTCAGTCATATTTTCCACATATATTACTTTGTCACAATGTGAATAGCATGCATAGCAATTCCCTTCCTTTTATCTGTCAAACAATTAAATTTACTACGCCATAATGGTGGAGATACCCATTTGATATTATTCTGTCTCCCACACGGTGTATGATACATCCTTTGACATATCTTGACTTTTGATCAGCTGATCAGTTGGTGCCGCACAGTATGACACCGCATAGAGCATCATACAAAAAGCATGTATTTTGTACTTTCAATTCATACTTTTATAATCAGAAAAATTCTTGCTGTCAAATTTTATACACCTGTTTTGGATGGGTTTTATTATGGTACATAAACTTTTTTTTTCTTGGGAATATCTTTCTTATTAATTCATATAATAATTATCAAACCTTGTATGCAGGTACAACTTGGGATACTGGTGTGTCACATACCATAACAGGGAACATTTTGGTTTCAAAATCTTGATTAGCAATATTTCTAGTCATTTGAAAATTGATTAACAACAACCATTTAATGTTTTAAAATTGTGTAGTGATTTCTGAAACTTGTGTAGCGAATTGTGATGCGATACTGAACAAAATGTTCCCTGCATAACTAGGCCACCACAACCTACTTTTCAAACATTACTGCTCTTTAACCATGTCCAGGTGAAATCTTCCTGATCGATTCATATAAAAGATCCTAAGCCGACCAGTCCCTACCACCAAAAATAAAAATATGGAAAAAATATTGTTTAAAGCAATAATTTGTGTGTTTTCCATCAAAGTGCTGATGGGCTTATAAAATATCTTGTACCTCCCTGGTAGTCTTATTAAATAGTTTAAGTTATCTGCATAATTTAACCAAATACATGTATTTTAATACTGTTTAGCCTTGGATACATTTATAGTATTGAGAGATTTCGGTATAGGAATGCAAAATTTCATTGATAAATAACTGCTAATTAAATGACATCATTTCGATAAGTGGTATCATCTTCCATGGTCTTAGTCTTTGCATTCCCATGTCTTGTTTTGTTGTTGGAAGTATTTCTATCTCATTTTGTTCATGGATGTGCAGTGTAATAAACAGAATATTATACTCGTTCCTAATGGCGGTAATTTATATTACAACTTATGTGTTTTAAATTGTACATCATTCGTGATGTGCAGTTGAAACCACACTCGTAATACAAACACAGTCTCTCATGGAAACTTGTTTAGTATTCTTTATGTTACACAGGCTATATCCATTAATTGCTAAGATTTTAGGGTATGTCATTTTACCCTCATACCACTGCAAAAACCCTGCTAATTTCACAGAGAATTGTACATTGAAAGAGTAGTTAAGTAAATAATAATAATTTTTTTAATTTGTATAATGGTAGTCCTGTTTGAGGCCTATAGGAACTCGGGTGATTGTGGTGAGAGTAGGTTGGTTGACCATGAGAAAATAACATATCACTTGTGTAGATTGTAGCTCTACGTGTAGACAGTAGTATTCTATGGATATTACCCAGTTTCCAGTGAGTTATGGCTGTGAATTCATGTTTTTCTTTGCAACAGCCTTAAGCAGATTTGATTTTTTAAAATTATTGTCGTGACAAGTTAATGCAGTGGAGAAATTGTTTCACCACAGCTGTTTGCCATGATCATGGTGATCTTCTTTGGTCTCCTTTGGCCTGTGTTAAAAATGTAGCCCTAAATATTTGCATTCTGGTCTCCCCATTCAATTGACAATCCCCTTGACATTAGTTCATCCCAGTCATGCATAGTTTATTTCACTTCTGTTCTAGAAGAAAGCATTGCATACAAAATTAAAAAATTGCTTTGACCAAAAGTAATTTACCATTTCATTTCAAGTTATTTTCGTGCTTATATCCAATTAAGGTTCAAGCATGCTGTCCTGGGAAAAGTAATGGCTATTTTTGTAAGTGTATTATATTAAATGAGAGTAGTGAAGTGCATACTGCTAAGGAACAGAGGTAGGCCCTAAGTGCAATTCCATAAATTTATGGACATGATCTACACACACAAAATTTGAATATTGAAGGTGAGAGAGAGAGAGACAGAGAGAGACAGAGACAGACAGACAGACAGACATGTATTGTTATTGCACCTAGTGTGTTTGAATATTAGAATAATCACATGTAACCATAATATTTACATAAATGTGTCGTTAATCATTTAAAGAAAACACCATTCATTTGTCATGCAAATTAACCATTAATTATTTTGCATGTGAGTATATTAATATGCTGCTAATCTTTTGTGAAAGTGCTGAAGATGAAGTATACCGGTACATCATTGCTTCAGTGTACACAAGTATTACTATTTTATATTATTTATTTGCAATCTCCACAATATTATACATTGGTAAAATATACAGAGTTAATAAATTCCTGTATTTTGCATCAATTATCCAAAATATACCTTGTAAAATAAAACAGACTTGATTCAATTCATTTCATTACTTGAGACTAGATTTATGTATGGATTACAGACATAGAAATAAGTCTAGGACGGTTATTCAAGTTAATAGGAGCTTACCACATGTCAAGAAAGTTGAGCAGGGCTAGCTCTGGCACTCGCCAAATTCGCTAATTGGTGAATTTTATTTTAATTTGGCAAAATAATTTCATGAAATAAATGATGTTTTGTTGTAAAATAACCGGGTTTCTGTAGTTTTTGAAGTATGCTTGATAATTTGGAGAAATAATTTCATGAAATAAATGATGTTTTGTTGTAAAATAACCGGGTTTCTGCAGTTTTTGAAGTATGATTGATAACTTGGAGAAATGTTCTGCTGACCCAGAGCTAACCCTGGTTGAGAATGGTATTTGATTCTTCACAAAATCTTATTAAACTAAAACTACACGACTTTAGTTTTGATCAGTTCAGTGTTATTTAGATACACAGTACCAGTGTGCACAGTGAGAACAGTGACATGAATGAATAACAAACTTTATCAGCGTATCTGTGAGGGGATTTATAGTTGTATTAATGGAAATATAAATGTGTGATTATCTATAGGTTACCAGTTCTGTATTTTATGGTAACCTGAACATGATTTACCAGATTCGATGCTTGTTTCGATGCCTGAATCAGAGTGAAAAGTCTATTGATGTGAAAACAAATGCTCATCTCATACAGATTGATTTTCATGTTTCCATAATATAGCATAATCATGGTGGCTTTATAGTAGTAGAAGATTTCTCCAAATACATGGTATTAATAAGTTAACTTTTTGTAAATTGGTCAGAATATTATTACAATAAAAAACAAAAATATGTGCTGGTATGGACATGTAAAGGTTTAAGTTGAGCTTTTCTTTGTGTTTGTATTCACACATTGTACATTATTCATTTCCTCTGACCCATGCAGGCTTGAACTGGTTGATTGATGTGTGGGTAGTCTATCACTCTGTACTGTAGTGATATATTCCAAGAGCTTAAGTGTATGCCATCAGGCATCTCTTGTGAGGCCAACTGTCTCCATCCATAGCCTGGGTTCTTCACATTATACCTGGGTGATGTATATATACACCTAAAAAAAATTGTTTTATACCACACCATGTCTTGATTTGATCTTACAACAAAACCATAATACCGGTATGTGGTCAGGGCCGTATCTCTGCACAATGCAGTGGAATGGGCATTTGGTAGAATGGTGGTTGATTCCATGACTCTATCTAGTGCTTTGTCTATAGGAGATCTAGTGCTCTATCTATAGGAGGACAGCCAGTCTCAAGGGGATCCTTTACAGGAAATATTGCATATTTAAATCTCGATCCTTCTATTTTTAACATCCTCTTGTCCCGAAGTTTGGGTTTCACTCATGATTAAGTTACATTATTATTGTTTTACTGTAAAGATGAATTGTTTGTCCACTGAAAATTGTGAGAACAATCATTTCGTGCATGTCTAGTTTTGCATAACCCATTTTTCATTTGCGCATTAAATTGAAGATATAGTTTATATGGTCATAATGGGTTATACGAAAAAGAAACAAGTTACCTGATTTTAAAACTTTTTTTTTGCCGTACCGGGCACCTATAAGTAGTTTAAGCAATATTTGAATTAGGCAGGGCTTCTAGATTATGGTAGCCCCATTCCTGTGGCTAGTGATTTTGAATATCCTGCCCCTACCCCAAATGTTAGTGTTTTTAAGCTCTATCTCCCTCTTTAGGTGACATATCTGATTATTACTATTATTTAGTAAAATTGTATTAACTTAAAATAAAGTAGGGCTAGTGAATTTTATTCGTGGCTAGTACATTTTGTAAATCACTGATCCCATGGCTAGTGGATTTTATAAAAAAAATTCTAGAAGCTCTGATTAGGTAATGTATTTTTTACCAGCCTTATTTGTTCAATGATAGTAGTGCATTGTACTTTAAAAGTAAGGTACATTTTATAATGAAAATCATCTGTAACTTATACTGACGAATGATGCATGACAAATTAAATCTGGTGTTTGATTTCGCTTTCAAATTCGTAAGTGTTCTTTTATTTTGTCACATTTTACCAAATTGCTAAAAAAAATTGTCTTAATGTATATAAATTTTAACAACTGGTTCTTTCAGTTGTTCTTCAAGCAATAAATTAATGTAGTTAATTTTTCTAATCTTTTTTATTTTTTATTTTCATATTTGTTTTAGATAATTATTTAATTATTAATACAAGTATTAAAGCAAAAAATGTTTTCCTAGTTCTGATGTGCAATTTATTATGCTTCTTGACACACGTTTACCTCCTGCTGGGAGGTTCTCTGACAGGAGATGAAATCAAAGATTTATTATCTTTGTCCATGGTGTTAAGCTTAAATGTTTATAGCCTTCATACTTGGCCATCTCAACATGCCATTTGCAAAGGATTAAATATTTACAAGTAACAGTTGGAAAAATAAAATGTATTTAAAGTTCAAAATTCACTGAGTTTTCTAAGCTAAACATTATGTAACTCACAAAATGGCAATTTGGCAAATTGACTTTTAATCTCCATCCATGGTTCTAAAACATAGTGAAACCGGAATTCAAAAGTGAACATTTTTCACAGTCCATTTTTAAATATCCATACAGTAGAGATATATCTAAACCAGATACCACTTAAAACCAGACTTTTTACTTGGTCAGGTTGGTGTCTGGTTATGGAGTTTCTTCCACTGTATTTATAGAATTGGAATCAATCCCTGCAATGTGCCTTGGAGGTCATTATTAGAAAGTCTGACACATAAGTCAGTGTTAGTTCATGTTTATTGACCTTTCATTGGGAACAGTCTTTCCTCATGTAAACTCATGCTGTAAATAGTTTATATCCACAAATGCTCATGTCCTATGCCATGGAATATCCCAAGTCTAGTAAATGGCCAATCATTGTGGTCATTCACAAATCATGAAGCTCATTTTACAGTGTATGACTAATCAAACCATGAAACGTGCTGTGTCTCTTTGCTTGTATGGTGGTGGTGGTATTGTTTGTAAGATAATATGATAAAATAATAATGATAACACAGGTTGTTAAAATACAATTCAAGTATATAATACTTTGCTGAGAATTCTGGCCATACAAAATTTACATGAGCAATACATTGTGAACTGACATTGACTGGCACAATTGACAAATTCTTTTTTAAAAATCCTAAGTGCATACCATATTATTGTACTTGATTATTTTCTTTTGAACATTATGTTCGTGGCTGCATGTACGTACCCATTTCTTGTGAGTTTGACTTGTATAAATTGCATTTGATTCTATTGGCAGGTAGTATTCAGAAACTACACTGCCTATCACTGTATCAGATTGGAATTCCAGCCTTGTGGTGCTGTCTGTTTTAGTGGCTATGGTATAGACTTTACTGCTCTCTTAACATATACCTATTACATTGATGGAAGCAACTTGTGAGGTCTATATGGTGTATGCATGATATCAGTTTGTGGCATTTTATGATCTTGGCCTTTATTAGATATTTATTACAGTTCGTGTCAGCGTAATTATGTTTCAGATAGAAGAAATATAAAGACTAGTATAAAAATGTTAAAGAAGAAAAAGATGCTCAATGACTATTTGTAACCAATACAAATCTGATCTTTAAATCATCGGTTACAAAGTTCTATATACATACTTTATCGTGGATGGTGATCTATGCACATATGCATGCACACACTATCACATGCACAAAACAAAAAAGGAGGTTTGATCTTCCTTGAAAATAATGAAACCTGACGTGAAAAAATACCAGTCAAAAGTGATATATTTATCAGTTTATTAGAGTTATTAATATAGGTACTAAATTTATAAATGATTTGAGGCGTCATTATCATTTATTTTTATATTGTTGCCATGAGGCTGGGTTTAGTAGTAGCATGTTAGGTGTTAGGCATTGCAATTAGAGTGTTTCATTGTAGTATGTTATTCAGAAGACTGGATATTTTAAGAATGTTCTAGCTCCAGTCGTAAATGACGGCTGTCTGGAGTCTGTTGTGAAGTCTGGTCATTGATAGTGTGCATATTTTTAGATGCCAGAACCGTCTTTCAGATAGTGGTATCTATGAACACAAGATTACCTATCAGTTATTCAATTATGTAACAGCAGGTACGCTTCAAGTACAAAACAATTAACTTGACAAGTCAGATGTTAAAGGTATGTATACTGTGTGTGTGTGTGTGTGTGTGTGTGTGTGTGTATATATATATATATATATATATACAGTAGAATCTCATTGGCTCGAACACTGTCGGTGCATCCAAGTCTGTTCGACCCATCTGGTAGTTCGAACCATGCATTTGGCCATTGTCGGGTGCTTCTGTAACACAAAAATCAATCGGAACACCTCGCATATTTCCATAAAACTGGCTTGGGTGAGATGGTCCGATTGATTCATGAGTAACGATGTCGCCGTCAAATGTCGGATGAGATAACATATTTGTAACTATTATTTATTACTGTTAAATAAACAAATAATAAACACACTGGTAGTCTGTATTTATAAATATTTATTAATTAAAAAAATATTTCTTTATTATGCTGTTGTAGAATCTTTCACGACATAGTGACAATGTTGAAAAAAAATGAAAGTGCATGAAGCACAGGCGGAGGCCCTTTACCTGTTATTGTTGCAATCACTACATTACAGTGATCTCTCCTGTATTTCAAGTTAAAATCAAAATATGCCGACTCTCATGCGTAAAATAGCGATTAAAATTATTAAAGTAAACTGGCAAGGCCTGACTAGGCTCACCAATTGATTGGTGTTACATGCAAGGTTCATTCAGCTAACAATTATCGTAGTACAATTGTCTGTACTAGAAAGATAATTACCGACAGATGCTGAATAAACAACATGATAAGCCGGCATATGATCTAGGATTAATTCATTCCACTTCCAAATTTATAATATCTTACTTTGTGACTGACGTGAAAGGGTCGATGAAAAATTCGTACATAAATATTTTTTTGTATTTCTTCAGATAGACTTAGTCGTTCGAGCTAAATATGTTTAATTTTACAGTTTGGACCAATAAACTGGTTCGAGAAAAAGCTTCTTTTCGACCCCAGGGGTATTCGACCAATCAGCACCAAAATAAAGGTTCAATAGAAAAAAAAATCGGGACATTGTTCTTGATTTGAGAATACCGGTAGGTTGACCGTTGGGTGTTCGAGCCAATGAGATTCTACTGTGTGTATATATATATATATATATATATGTATATGTTGACCCAACTGGACAAAACTTGACACTATATGTCATATTTTATGTCATATTTCTCTTATCGCTTCATATGTAAGATACAACTAGCTCATATGAGAAAGCCATGGTTACATTATTGTTGTTTATAAACTCATCATTCAGCTTGAACAGAATAAAACTGATATCTTATATCATGAAAAAAATATTTTTTAATCCAGCAATCCAACAAAAAGGGTGGGTGGGAAACACTATATTCTTATATATTGATAGACTTCATATTTGGTACAAACAGTCTAGAGGACATTGTGGTGTGCGATTTGCTCATGAGAGGTCATCAGACAATGATATCAAATTCATATGTTGTTTTAATTATTAAAACCTGCATTATAAATGTTATCTTCATTTGAAGCAGACACAGCAATTATAACAGTGTAAAATAGTCAAGTAAAACAGTTATTTTTTTATTTTTTAAAATATGCATTGGTGTAATTGACAATATAGATTGCACTTTTTTTAATTTATAGGATTAGGGGTTAATATGCATTTCAAGGGTGCATCTTCATACCATAAAATAGAGTAAGTTATGTTTATTTTAATGTAGTTAGGTTGTTCTTAAACTATTGATGCATATCTGGTAAATACTGGTGTACATTTATAATTGTATTAAATACCTACCGGTAGTAGTTTGAGATTTTAAAACTTGTGTGAAACATTATTTTATAAAGATGCATATACCTGTATAATACATTTAGAAAAGTATCTATAATAGCTGTATGTAAATGATCACATATGAAAATTTATTTTGAAAGACCTAATGACTTTGTGGTATTCATTAAACAAACATGATAAAAAGACAAATGAGGCCAAAGGGTTTTCATTGAGAAAAGCAGGCTTGGCGATGACCTTTTGTTAATGTTTGAGGCACCACCCTAGATGACACAAGTTCAGTGTAAAGATAGAAAATAACTGTAAATGAGGAGTATAAAGAGCACCTGTTTTAAATGGACCATGTTATGACTGGAATTTGATACTAAAACAAGTTGCTTCAAGCTATGCTAGCCCCGTTTCCATGGCAAGCAAGAGACACTTGCCATTTTGCTTGAGTCTTAATCAACATGTTGATGAAGACAAATAACTGAAAGATGCATAGAATCTAAAACATGCCACCTATTTGTGCCTTTATATGGAAATATATGGATGAGGTCTCCATAGTATAGATGTTAATTCTCTTGTAATGCAACTTACACTCAGTATGTGAATGTAAACAACTACAATGTAAGATCTATACTATAGTTTATAGTACATATGTTCAGTACCTGTATTATTCTTGTATTTTGATGAAAAAGCTATTATTTCATGGATACTTTAAGAATATGTCAAACCTTTATTTCTGTTTACCTTTGCCAGACAGTCATGTTTCAGTTATTATCATTGATATAATGTTTGGCTGTTTTAACACCATCAGCAAGATATTTTCAATACATTTAAATATCTTTATGACATATCTTAGAAAGTAAATAAATTGTTCAGATGAATTTTTCTGTGATATTTACTTATTTATATTCTGTTATGTCCAGAAATTCCAATTATCAAAAGATTAATTGTTTGTATATTTGCAGAGTGGATGTTTGATACGTTCAAAGGTGTTTTGTAAGAAACGTTTGTTTGTGAACCTTAAGGCCACTTTGTTCTCTGCTAGGCTGTTGTAGCACATAAAAACTTCACTTCAATCTTGTTTTGATACTGAGAGTGTCTCAATGAATGGATTTTTCTCTTTCACCCTTTGATCTTTTTGTGAGCACAGGTATCAGTGATTAATGTTGATAACAGTGACCCTAAATACCAGACACAGACTCGTTGTGACATGCTTCCAGTTGATCAAGCTGTTGCTTGTCCATGTGGTTTCATTTAGGTTTAAAAATTTGGTTTCTCTTGAAAAGGTTCATCTGTTTTTCTTAACTCTCTCATAAACACTACAAGCATTTCTTTTTCACGCCCACTTGAGTATCATATTCTAAGAATATATGTGATGTTTATTTTCCTAACAGTGATTCATTCTTTCATAAAATCTCCTAAAGGTTAAGTCAAAAGCTTCTCAAAAGCAGAAATTAATTCCAGCTCATGTTCCAAATATATTCTGTATATCTTACTGTGCACCATGCAGTGTTAAATGTATCGTCTATCATATTAAAATATCAGTGTGTCATCCATGTAGATATTTTTCTCACATTCTTAATCAGACCAGTACTTCATAACTGGTGCATCAAATGTTGTGGTATGTGCTGTTCTGTCTGTCAAACTTGCTGTTATCATATAATTATTGGCTCAGTGGTACAATTAGTCTTACATATTTTATCACTGATATTAATTGACTAAGTCGGAATATTAAAATATTAACACAAAATGTCTGTTCATACATGTTACAGTTACTGATGGAATGTATTAGAATGGCACTTTGAATTTAATTTTTTTTTCTTTCAAATCTGCTTACTGGTAAATTAATTTTTAAATACCACTTAACATGAGAAGTAGGCAAAATGGATTTTACCATTTAATAATTGATGAGATGGTTAGAATGTCACTTTGAATTGAAACTGGCCTTTATTTATCCAGTTACTGATGTGTGAAATATTTAAATACTACAACACACGGAAAACGGCCACATCAGAGTTTACCAATTTGTTTGTAATTGATGAGATGTGCTGGAATGCCAGATATTGGACTGAAAATAGATTTTTATTTAGCCATTTATATGTGTTTATTGTGGGTGGTTAACCTGCTGACCGTGGGTTTTTATTTGAATGAGGGTGTAAGGAAGTACAGATGGCTGATAGGAAATCCTTGCTTATTAAGAGATTTATGGTAGCTCATCACATTTGTTACTGACCACAAGGTATTCTTTGATGTGATCGTTAGTTGCAGGTTACCAGGACTAAGGGGGCTGATTTACATTATTCACCTGACCTTTCTTTGATCATGTCAAAGGTCTCAGGGTACATGTACTTTCAAGTTTGTATTCATGAATTTCCATCTGTTCTAGTCAGGGGCTAATACAATGTGGATTGAACACGGGTAAAACATTTTAAAGATGCCAGTGGATCAGAATATATTTAACGTCTTACCAGTTAAACAAATATGTTCATGTTTTAATATTATAAACTTTTAAAATTCCAAAATGGAAAAATACATGTACATGCACAACACATGTATAATGTTCTTTTTGTAAAGACAAAATGTGATCTTTAACCAGTAGTTCTGAGAAAAATATTGTTGATTTATTAAAAACAATCTACTTTTTAATTTTTATGTTTGGAAAAATAAAATGTGGATCATCGTTTTTATTTTTCCAGTAGTGGCCCTTGCAGTTAGCTTCAATGGATCTGTAAACCAATTAATCATAAATGACTGGTGTTATGTAAGACAAACTCTGGCAGCTGATATAATGGGTTCCTGATGGTGAGCAATAGACTGAGATTTCAAAGATTCCCAGGAAGCAAGATACCATGCCATGCCCTGCAAGAAGATTTAATAATGTGCAAATATAATAAATGAAAGGAAGACGTCAAACATTTAGGTCATGTGAGGATTACATAATGTCACATGTGTTTATCTGGCTCAGTTCCTTAAAGCTTGGCTCTGTGTTGTTGTCTAGACTTGAACATAAGCTGGTGTAAGGAAGATGAATTCAGCAATACATTTGTAAATGGTTAGCTAAACCTGGTACTGTGTGTAATAAAGAGGAATTGTATATATTGGAGATAAAAGTGTGATGTTGTGTTAATAATAGATGATGTGTTGTATAATATATTAAAAACAGCAACAGAGAAGAAACATATACTGCTTCATCAATTAAGTATTGGCTACAGCAAGAGAGTGCATATGATACTGTTAAATAACTAATAAATAGATACATGTTTTTTCGAACTGGTCTTGTAACAGGTCCAAGGAAATATGGCCTGAGGCTTGCTGTATTGGCCTCAGAGAAAATAAAGTTTGTTTTGTTTAACAGCACCACTAGAGCACATTTATTTATTAATCATTGGCTATTTAATGTCAAACATTTTGACATTTTGACATTTTAGTCTTAGACAGAAAATTTGCTACTTTTTTCCCCAGTAATAGCAATTAAGGGATCTTTTAAATGCACCATCCCACAGACAGGATGGCACATATCACAGCCTTATTATATTGCGGTTCACTGGGTGGAACGAGAAATAGCCTGATGGGCCACCAACAGGGATTGATTCTAAACCGACCATGCTTCAGGTGAGCGCTTAATTTACCATTGGATCCCTTGTCCTGAAAGAATGCCAGGGGCCCTTAATACAGCTGGTTGGAGGCCAATACACCAGAAGACATATCTGTATAATAGAGGATTCGTCACAAGTGGTTTTTTAATATGGAAAATATCAACTGAGTCCATGTTAATCGGTATTTGTATTTGTCAAGGCTCTACCGAGACAAATACTGATTAACTGGACACGGTTGATATTTTACATATTAAAAAACACAAGTAGCGAATTCTGTTTATCCTATAACACTTCTAAAATATCATGTTAGATAAATTTTCAGTAAACCACAGTACTAACGTTGCCGCCATCAGTAATATGATGTCATCACGATTAGCACAAATTAGTTTGACGTCATGCATTTTAACTAAATCTTTGAAAACATTACGCTCAGGTATACAGGTCTTGTTGGCTTGTAAACAAATGACCCATCAACAGCAACACATTACCTAGAGACCGAGCAAATTTGCATACCATTATTAACCGGGTTAATACACTAAATTATCAATGGTTTTATGACATGGATATTATGGGTAAGTTATAGATTAAACTAAATTATCACATGGGTTTATGACATTGATATCATGGGTAAGTTATAACCTATATAAACTAAAAACCTATATATAAAAAGACCAGTTTTAAAAGATTCATTTTATAATTTTTATTAAAAAGTGTAGATGTCTACGGTTTAACTATAAAACATGTTTTTAGAACTTTGTAAAAAAAATCAAGCTAAATGTAAAGACATAAAGTTATACTAAATGTAAAATGTGATGCCATCAAGACTGTCAGAAAGTAACATTTGTATTTCGTCTTTTATTCATTGATCCAGCCAGTGCACCACAACTGGTAGTCTGGTATATCAAAGGTCATGGTATGTGCTGTCCTGCCTGTGGGATGGTGCATATAAAAGATCCCTTGCTACTAATGGAAAAATGTAGCAGCTTTCCTCTCTCTAAAAATTAGACAAAAATCATGAACTGGGTCTCATTTTTAGAAAATGTTAGTTTAAAAGTGTAGATCGCTTCATTTTTTAAATTTTATTATTATTATTATTTTAATTAAACAATTTGTACTTTAACAAGCATCTTCTCAAATTGGAATCCAGTTTAAGATTTTTATGAATTTTATTACTTGCTACATGACAGATCTGATATTTCTAATAAGTAACTTCACACTTTAATCTTTTGATGTAGTGGTTTTATCATCCATTTTTATGATCCACTCCTGCTCTCCATGCATGAGTAGTATTTCTTAAGCACCCGTATGACACATTGTTGTGACATACAGTCATGTTCAGCAAGCAGTAGAAACCCACTTTATAAACTAGTCGGTCCTGCTGTGAACCATAACTGAAGGTTTAATTAAAGAACACCTGTTGACATTTCCCTGTGTAACTTTCTTTCATAGATAGGTGTTATTAGGTCACTAATGTTCAGTTTTTATCAGCTTCAGGCAACAATAATGATCTTTTGTCAACTGGAAGTTTCTGATTGCAAATAAAGGTAGATTCTTTCTCTAACTGGCATATAACACCCACATGCCAACAACTCACGTTATCTGATTTACTTCTGTTTCATGACGTAAACATGGATAAGTTTCTGACATAATCATTGATACAGTTTAAATATTTCTGCCATTAACTGAATCAGAAGAACCAAATTATATAATTTTATAAGACCTTGTAGGTTCTTCAGTGTATGTATACAGAATAGGACATTTTTATTTACATGTATTATTATTTTGTAATTTAACTACCTATGAATAAATGTTTGTCAAAAAAAAATCTAAATTTTTAAAAACAGGGTAAACAATATACAACCATTATTACTGGGTAATAAGAAACACTGTAACAGCATTTATTTAAATTTTTTCGATAGTGAAGTAATTTCTGTTCTCAGTGTTAAATATAACCATGTACCTATACTGGGGTTGCTGATGTAACCTAAGGGTGACTAATATTTGATATATGACTAGAGGTTATTTGTAGAATGTATTTTATTGTGTAGAGGCTGTATTTAGGAGCACAAGTTCTACTTTCAAAAATTATATATTTCAAATTTGTAGTTTCATTAATGTTATAGAAATAATTATTTATATGTTATTCACGACATGTACAGTGTTAATCTGATCTGGTAAAATGTGACTGTGCATTCATTTCCAAGATTACAGATTGACAAAATTGCTTGTTTACTACACCAATATCTACCTACTACACACTGCAGTTCATCGAAATCAGTAATTTTTAGTACCTCTAGTTACTCTTCATATATGAAGGAAGTTTATTCCTTTGAAAATACACCCTGGTAAGCTACTTTTTTTAAATGTTTTGGCTGTGATTTCGGCTTGACAGTGTATTGAAATGAGTAATTTATAGTACCTCTAATTACTCTCTCTCTCTCTCTTTAAACATGAAGGAAGTTTATTCCTTTGAAAATACACCCTGGTAAGCTTACTTTCATTGAAATGTTTTGTCTGTGTGAAGAGTACTGACACATGTATGGATGGATGAGATAGGAAACATGCTGAACTCATTCAGCTAAAGGTCAGGGGATCACCAGCAGTTGAGTTTACCTGTCTCTTCTCTTCACCAGTCTGTTCATTCTCCATCTCCCAGCTTGTTGGCGCTCAATCGGTTTGTTACTCTGTTGTTCATTCTTTTGTTTAGGCATGTTTTCTTCTCAAAGTAAAAAGTGCAGTATTTGTTTGGAAAATGGTAAAGTAAATAAATACTAAATTTAACTAATATTTTAGAAGCTTGTTATAATATTATATGTAATATGTCCTACAAGCACTTGTGTGGTTGTTTTTATGTTGTTGATGAACTTAATTGAAGAGGTTTTTATTATTTTTATTTACCTGCATGGCTTCTTATTATAAATGCTTGGCTTCTATCTATAAGTGATACAGCTATAGAGATTTACCTTAGTATACATGTACATACTTCATTGGAAATATCACATACTGAAGAAAGAAAGAAATCTATTTATTTTTAGCCATTAAAAAAAAATTGGGCTGGACCTTTATCTTCAGGGTTCATTATCTATAACAATAGGAGGCTGTTTGAAAAAAGTAGGTGGCTATTTGACTGAATGCAGAGAGGTTTAGAACTGTCAGCATGAAAAATAAGCCCTGATAGTGACATCAGTAGCCACCAAAAATTGCCATCTGCCGCCTATTAATGAACACTCATGGCAGGCAGAGATGAAGATTGGGTAATTTTTTCATAATGGCCTAATCTACATGTACACCGTTTTCAAATATTAAATCTCATGATTAAGTCATGAAAACAAATGTTGAAACGGCCACTGTTGGCATTTGCACCTAAATTGTTTGTTACTATAGTATTACGCACTGTAGTACCCAGAAGCTACTGGCAAAACTGACAGTTGCTTTACTTTAGTTATTCCAGCAAGTTTTAAAAATTAAGATAGAATTTTTGATTTTTTTAAATTATTTGATTTGGTATTGGTTTAAAACTAAATAGTATGATTTTGTTTTAACAAGTTTTGACCTTCATTGTAGAGTGCCGTGTTTGTTCATCAATTTCCTTTTGAAACCAATGAACTGTAATCATTTTTCTTTTCTCTGATCCTATTCACATGGTTTTCAAGAATACATGCTTAAACATGTGTATACATATACATATTCATACTAGTATACATATCCAAGCACCATGCATATTTCATCTACACATGTATACAGGATAAAGGTATTTTGAGGATATGTAATACATTGTAGTTAAGAATAGTATTTATTACATACCTATTTAGTCTTACTATAGTGATAAAGACATCTTCAAGCTGTGTGATAAATTGATCTTGTGTCGCACATATGTGCGATCTGCACACAAACTTTTAAATTCCCTTTTTATCTTTATTAGAGTTAGCGCCTTTTTGTTACTGACGTCATATTATGCTTTACCAATTAACTCACTTTGTATTTTATACAATACACAAGGCTGCCACAGAGTATGATTCTTAATGTTAAGTAAATCCAGGAAAGGAGTGTTAATCATAGGTTTAAGAAAGTGTTGTTATGATGTTAAATTAAAAACTGTTTTTGTAAAGCATAAAAGAAGGTATGTAATAAATACAGAACTTCACACACATTGTTTTAGCTTCCGATTTATTGCACTCCTTTATTTTGCTCATGGTATATATTCTTGCACAAAATAAACTCGTACAGTAAATAGGAAGCGAAAACAACATATGTGAAGTTCTGTATATTTATTAAACCTTTTGAAATAATCAGTAGAACCTTTCTTAGCTATGGTATTATTTACTTCTTCACTTGTCATACACAGGAATATTTAACATTAAAATCATGAATTTGAGCATGTACAGACATAAATAAAATGAAACCCAGACTATTATTACAACTGTGACTTATGCCTATAACAGTACTTGTATTATGTAGATAAAATTCCAGTGATGCATGTCATAGGAATGATTACTAAACCTTTATAATGTCCTTTGTGGGAGATTATATCGGAGAGATTCACTCATTGTTAATTGAATGGTGGTGTGATGCTATTACTTAAGTCTTCATAAAACTTTATTGTGGTATAGTCTTTAAGCTGTATGTTATGTTAATGTCAAGCAGAATTTATTCATTTGTATGTATGGCTGCAAAAAAAACACCCAGTTTCTTTTATATATCGTGCTATATGTAGTAGTAATAATGACTGTTTTTGTTTATTTTTTGACTGGTGTTATAATTCAAAATTATTATTCAATATTGGAAAAAACAAATATCAGAAAATTGCAAGATTTTTCCTCCTTTGATATATTTATTTTAGTTTTTCCATGTTTTTGTGAGAGGTTTGTTGCCATTTTGTATTGAATATCTGTTGAACTTGTACAAAATATTATAAATATCATGCTTTTCTTACTGACCCTCGAACCACCACCATCATAAAATGTGCTAAAAAGTAGGATACTGAATATTATATCTGGCATGTTCACATAATATACAAAAGCAATCCAACTTGTTTGCGATTATATAGACTACTGGAATTTCAAAAGCATATTCTTGTAAACCACATTGTACACATGTATTGCTGTGCACTTATTAATAACATTTCCAGTGACTCTGCTAGTCTCCAAATAAACACAGGATGAAGTACATCCTGAACACATGCTGGATGTATTTAAAGACTATAATACACTGAACGTACTCATAGCCAATTATACAGGGTATGTGTGCATTAACAGTCCTAATAGCTAGGAGCTAACATGTGGTGTCAGTAATGAATTTGTTTAGATTGTAAGCAGTAAGTTTCATGTGCATTAGCTCTAAAGCAGGTTATTGTAGTAACAGTTACACACTTTGGAAACACTGTGTTGTAGTTTAGCAACTGAAATCATAACATCTGACATTTAGTCATTGATGAAATACAGAACTGGTTTAAAGAGAACAGGAAGTCAATTTAGAAACAGATGTTTATAAACAGCTGTAATAACACCCAAGTACATTGTTTAATCAGTGATTTATGCTTGTCGTTGTAAATAAGTGTCATTGTATTTTGACTATATCCTTTTTAATTTTTGCTATTTATTGTAATATAAAGAAAGAAATGTTTTATTTAACGACACACTCAACACATTTTATTTACGGTTATATGGCATCAGACATATGGTTACGGACCACACAGATATTGAGAGAGGAAACCAGCTTTCGCCACTTCATGGGCTACTCTTTTCGATTAGCAGCAAGGGATCTTTTATATGCACCATCCCACAGACAGGATAGCACATACCACAGCCTTTGATATACCAGTCGTGGTGCACTGGCTTCTTATAATATGGTCACGGTATTAAAAATTACTTAATACCCAAAAGGTATGTCTGTACATAAAATGAATGAATACTGACATCAGACATGTAAGTAACAGAACTTATGTTAACTTTTTGTGCACTTGGTATTTATGTGTGTGGATGTGAGTAATTTTTGGCATGCTTCCATCAGAGAACTGTTTAAGCACGCCTCTTGTGGGCACAACCTCTGACTTTGATAGAAAGTTCTGTCCATGACATGGATGTATTTATGAAAAGCAGTGTCTTTATATAATGTGTATAACATGATGTTAGTATTATTAAAGTGATAGTACTGTTTTCTTTATAATAGAAACTTTATTTAATTATTAGTTAGTAATTAACTGATTTCTAACTAGATTAAAACCTTAATAGTTTAATTGTATGAAGTAATCTGATATGAATGTGATTATAAATACTTGTCCCTCATCCTGCAGCCTGGAGGCGCATTAACAGCTTCTTACAAAGTCACTGATAAACATCCTCCATGCCCACACCTCAATTACCACATCTGCAAGTAATAAAGAAAGGGTGGACAGGCCTGTTTTCCCCATCTGTCACTGTTACATTCCCTGATACAAAATGTAACATAATACACTAAAACCAAAAAAGTTTTTATATTAATTTTTTTTAAATTTACATCCTGTAATTGCGTTGTACAATTCATAAGTCTCTGGGTTAAGTTGTGTTGTATTATTTTAGCGAGAAATATTCATGAATGAAACATTTACATGTCAAACATGAGCTGGTAGTGGTCTGTACAACGTAAATAATGTGCCCCTGTGGTTGCATTGAATTGTGAGGATAATGTAGGTGGTCAAATGGCTGGTCGGCTCCTGTGTTAGTGTTGGTGATTGTATGCGACCTCCAGCAGCTGTCACTGTGGTGTTATGACCATAAAGGCCAAAGGGACTGGACAATCTGGAATGTCTGGATTCTCTGCATATCACAGTGTTTAAAAGTTTGGATTACTGGAATGGTTGGTCATGCAAGCATGGCAGTGAAGACGGGGTTATGTCAGTGTTACTACTGAAGGTATTCTGGCAGGCTGGGTTTGAATTAAAGCATATTATTGTGCTATACAGAAGCATTACCGAATACATGATTTATTATTCTAAAACTTATTTGAACAACCTATACTAAAGGTTAGAATGCATGAATTAATTACTGTAACTGTTTTGAAGATGTGCATGATTTAATGTAGTTAAATGTACACATGTGTGATTGTTATTCCAAATTCTCAAACATCTTGTAGGAAAAGATAGTTTTAGTAACAGATAAGTATATACTAGTATGTGCTGTGTAAATATACATTGGTGTGGGGAACTGTTATTATTTTGATTGCAGTTTTAAACTTATTTTACACTTGCCTATTTTATCTGCATGTCTTTGTTCCTGATATAGCTTGGTTATCAGAATGCTTACTTGGAGTGTGCAATTAATAGTTGATGTATTTTTCATGCTGGGGTGTCATTAAACATTCATTCATTCATCCGTTCATTCGTTCATTCCTTGGGCTATGATGGGTCATAGAATCAATCACCCTTGGTGGATCTGGGGTTTTCCTCCATCCTAATCAGTGAACTGGTGTATGGTATGTACTGTCCTGTATGGGAAATTGCATTTTAAAAAGATCCATTGATGCTTTTGGTAAGATAGCCAATTTGATAGAAGCAGGTTTCGCCTTTTGCTCAAGTATTTAGATAACCATGTTAGACACCTGTATGATATCTGTATTTTAAAACACATGTGCTAAAGGTGTCATTCCATTGTTCGTGTAGATAACCTGCTAGATGATTTGGACTTGATCAAACATGTACCTATACATATAGATAAAATAACAAATTCAGCACAAAAAAAAAGGAAAAAGAAAGATTTCTCCAAAGAACTACATTTTGAACACTGTTTAATGGTGTCTTCACAATGTGAAATATTTCGGTATGTTCTTGGTATGCAGTTGGGCACAAAGCAGTGGTTTTAAACTCCTCCTCGTCTGGATCGTGGTAAGGTCATGTAGTTTATTTGCTATTCCTGCTATGTGAGAAATGAAAGTGCTGCAGGTTAAACAAAGTATCACAGTTGATGTGCTTGCTTGTTTGAGAAGTTGTGGGTTAATACAGGGTCCAGTCAGGCCAAAGAAACGAAAATCTCAGTCATTTGGGAGGATTTCTTCCCTTTTTTTCTCTCTCTCCAGTGTATTGCAGGTTTTGTGCTATGCATTAAACAGCATAATCTTTCCATTTACTTAATGCTTAAAAAAGATATATTAGTAAATTCTGAAAAAAGAATATTATAGTTAAAGGGACATACCCTAGTTTTTAAACACTAAGGCATATATATATTTTTTTACTTTTTACTATTAGATCCGTTTTTGATAACTGACATCATACTTTACTTAGATTTTATTGTTCAGATTATCTATTTCCGTTCATTCTGGTGTTTCTAATATCACAAAATGCATTTCTCATATTTTTAAAAACGCATGTGTGTCTGAGAAGTAGCAGTTATGGAGTCGAGTTTTAGTCTATTTTTAGAGTGTATTTCACCATTTCAAAGTCACAGACTCATGTTTTGCTCAGTTGTAATTTTTTCCAGATGTGTTTTAGGTTTGTAGATTAACTAAACTTAGTGTTAATTTTCACGGGTTGAAACTAGGGTCTGTCCCTTTAACAAAAGATTTTGTTTTAAGTATTAAAAAAACTTTATTGCATATAAATATCCCACAAATGGAACATATGCACAAACAAGACGCATACAAACATACTATTATAATGACTAAATAAGATGACAGTAATTATGACTAATGCTGATTTAATACAGCTATTGGGTTAAAGTAATTTTTTTGTACATTATGATCACCAGCAATTTAATATATAATTGTTCTCATAATAATATGTATATATAATTAACAGACACTTGAATGTTAAATACAATATGTTAAGCATTTTGTAAAAGTAATCATTTAATTATTAGTTGTATTGTTATTATTGAGTAGCCATTAAGTAGAAATTGCCTTTTAATTGAATTTGGGAAGAAAATACATTTACTTTTCCTTTTGGGATTACAATACTTAACTCACTAAACATTACTTTTATTCACATAGTGTACAGAATGCTATGCATGCTTAAGAAAGTATCTAAAATATTGAGGTTTTTGAAGGTTGGAATTTAGACCTGACCACTTTCAGATTGCATTTGGTGGCAATTATAAAAGATCCTTTGCTTCAGGATGTCCTTGCTCCATTAACCCAAACATCCGAATTGTGTGTCCAGGACTGTGTGTTTAAACCTTAGCTGTCATCAACCAATATATTTCATGCATATGTGATAATTGCATGGAATGCTTGTTTGGCAACACATTGTTTAATCAGCTACATGCATTGTTTCATCTTGTAATTGCTACTTGACTTGGTGTGTTAGAAAATCAATCTACTCCCAACACTACTTTTGCAAATTAATTTTAAATTTATTTCATTTTGAAATTGTTTTCATGCCAAAATTCTCCTTTGGTTTTAAGCATGCTGTCCAGAGCACACATACCACACTACAGCTATCTGTTAAGACCGAGGCTAATAGTTCTTAGTGTGTTAGACATAAGGCAGTGCAGTTGCCTTAAACCTCCCCATTATTACTGATTTAAGCTGGTCCTGGGATGTGAACCCAAAACCTACCAGCCTTAAAGTCGTTAAAGCTGATGACTCAGCCACTTTGTCACTGAGGCCGGTCCATGCAGTGCTGCCAATTTATACTCTTTTAAAAGTATTATACTTTTTTCTTAGAAATACTACTTTTTAATTAATTATTTTTCACATGAAAATACTTTTTTTAATACTTTTTTCTACAAAAAATAACTTAAGAAATCCAATTTCAAATTTGACCAGATTTGTGCTTTGCAAGTCTTTTTTCAGGAGTGTTTTGTTCTTTGTTGAGTGGAGTGTTTGTTGAGCTCTCTAATCCTGCTGCTCTCAGTGACCAAGTGAAGGGTACTGAAATATGCAGAAGAGTGTGTTCAATAATCACAAATCCTCACAACATGGTACACACCATTTCTTGAGGTTAGTCATAAGTAGGACAAAAGTAGCGAATGTCATGTGGTTTACCTATTGGGGTAAGTTGATGAAAAATTATATTTTTTAATACTTTTTTTTAAGACTATTTTGATACTTTGTTTTGGCATGATTCCATACCTTCTTTTTTTTTAAATGCAGAGTGGCAGCACTGTCCATGTAAATTAGCAACAAGGAGTCTTTTATATACACTTCCCGTGGATATGACAGCATGTGTCATGGCCTTTGATAATATCAGTCATTAATTGAGCTTTGGTTGGAATTGGAAAGAACCTATTAACTCGGGTCCACATGTACCAGTAGGTATGATAAATACTTCACCCCATCAATTATCATGTGAGTGTCAAGTAAGAAGACGTCACGTGCACGTAATATTATATATGTTGTTATTACTATTATTTACTTGACAGTATTCATTATTTAACTGTAACTAATAAAAAGAACATTCTTTTTTAGTAGTACAATGTGGTAGTATGTATAAATAAATAACATCAAGTAAATCAGTAAGAGCTTGTGGAAAATTCAAAATGTATACATTCACTCTTGGGGGTTTTGTGAGCATGATTCAAAATGTATACATTCTCTCTGGGGGTTTTGAGAGCATGAATCAAAATGTATACATTCTGGGGGTTTTGTGAGCATGATTCAAAATGTATACATTCTCTCTGGGGGTTTTGTGAGCATGAATCAAAATGTATACATTCTCTCTGGGGGTTTTGTGAGCATGAATCAAAATGTACACATTCTGGGGGTTTTGTGAGCATGATTCAAAATGTATACATTCTCTCTGGGGGTTTTGTGAGCATGAATCAAAATTATACATTCTGGGGGTTTTGTGAGCATGAATCAAAATGTATACGTTCTCTCTGGGGGTTTTGTGAGCATGAATCAAAATGTATACGTTCTCTCTGGGGGTTTTGTGAGCATGATTCAAAATTTATACATTCTCTCTGGGGGGTTTGTGAGCATGAATCAAAATGTATACGTTATCTCTGTGGATTTTGTGAGCATGATTCAAAATGTATACATTCTCTCTGTGGATTTTGTGAGCATGATTCAAAATGTATACATTTATTCTTGGTTTGTTTGGTTGTTTAAGTTTCCTTTTTATCTTTTCTTTTTCTTTTGGACATATCTCAGTGTGCTAGTATTGAAAATCTCAGTGGCTGTGTTCTTAGTTGAATCTTGGTTCACTGCATTAATAGCCCTAGGCCGTATGTCAGGCTTTCCGAGTTGCTGACCTATTTCCGAGAATACCTGCTAGGAATTTGTTTTCATTCATTGCTGCTGTCACTTGTCCTGCCTTGCTGATCTGGCTTTGTATGTTTGTTGTTTTTCTCCGACTTACTATGGATTAATTTCTCGACCATGCACGAGATTGGTGTATTTCACTGGATTTAATAACATCGTGTCAGGACATTCTAGATGATTATCTTCTGTAAAGTGAGTTTTGGTACACATCTTGTTTTCACTTAGATGCAGCAGTATCTTTAAATGGTTATATTCCTGTTCTCAGTACATTCGGCTAGATGCCCTTTGAGTACATCTGTTCATCTCAGTAATGTCAGCACGTATTGGATTTCTTTTAGCTTTGATTGTAAAATACATTTACTCAAATAAACTACTGTTGTCTAGGGAAAATCAATTGGTTACTGGTCCATGTTCATTTCATTGTACACTAGCTGTACATATAGTAAAAAATATTTTTAGCTAAATTACACATCACATTACAGTTGTAGATCTTATATCTAGTGGCCGTTGTAACTGTGAGTTAGAACAGCATGTTTTGAATATATATATATATAGCTTGCAAATATTTACAGTGCAACAAAGGTTTCCATCCGATCTATAAGTTGCAAATGTTTTATATGTTAATCAGTGTTGTTTTCCAGCCATTATATTCAAAAACTCCCCTTCATGAGAAAGTGGTTTTATTTGTACTAATTAGTTAAATGTTATATATTTCTGTGTGTAATGGATATATGGAGTGATATATAGTTAATATTTACAGTGGGTTCAACTGGTAATTGATGCATTGTTTGTTGGCTTCTGAATTCTTAGTTATTCTTGTTTATAGGGGCCTATACATAATGGACTTAAAAAAACAACAACATGAAAAGGAGCATTTTGTTTTGTTTAGAAGTGTTATTTTTGTCTAACTAAACAGGGTTTTTGTCGGAGGGTAAAACGGGTATGGTGCCATACCCAAATTGTTTTGCAGATTTTATTTTTTTAAGTTAACCTTTGGACAAAATGAATAACTTAAGATTTTCTTAACCTAACCCTAAAAATAACCCATTTTCATTCTGTCGACTAAGTTGCATTCAGCACACACATTGTAAATATTCAGTTCCATAGCGCAATACCCAAAAATTTATTTCTGGCAGAAACACTGCTAAAAACCCAACAACCCTGTATATTGAACCGATTATTATTAATTTTTGTATTGCCCCACCTCACGTTATTGTAGGCTAGGTACAGCCTGGTCAAACTTAGATGTTAAATAATTAGTCTAAACATCATAAACAAAGTGTGTAGATATTGCATTTAGCACTTTTGTTTCAAATATGCTTCATATCTTGACTGCATCCTTTTATTATTAGTCTCGTAACCCTGACATTTGACTAGTTCATTAATACTGGACAGTGAATCGTGTCCATGCTTGACATTCTTATCTGCCTGGCATTCAGACAGATCTGATAGAATGGCTTCTCTTCAAAATGTGCATCAAGAAAGGTGACAAAACCAGACAGTGTTTGAAGCCCCCTAGCTTCGTGCAGGCTTAGTTGTAAAGTTCACCCGCACTTCATGGGCAAAGCCTGGTCTGTAAGGTTATCTGACCAACAGCAAATGAAAAACATGTGATGAATATCTGACTTCAAAGATGCCATTCCACACCCTTTAATTGACTATACAGTGCAACACATGTTTCCAAGCCTGTTGGGGGAGTGAGTTAAAACAACATGTGTCATTGACACTTGAGATAAAAAGTCAAATAATAGTTTATACTTTGTGTATCAGAATGGGAATTGAATGAATGGATGGATGGATGTTTATTTAATGACACAATCAGCTCAATAATACACATCGACTATTGGCTGTCAAACAATGGATGCACTTCCTTTTTTATCTGTAATAGAATACATGCCACTGTTGACAGTGAATTGATGAATATACAGAATACTAAACTGGCATCATAAATAATAGCTATATATGGTTCAATTTATTTATGTGTTTTTCGATTATTGTTTTCTAAATTTACAGGGTTGTGAAGAGAATTAAACACAAGCATACTATGTAAACATAGAAATTCATTAAAAATGTTTTTAGATCTATAAAATCAATTTCTTAAGATTGAATTCTAATAACATGTACTTGAACCTAGTTCTAAATCTTAGGCTACATTACTAGGTATAGTTGTTATCCTATAATATTAATGTAAGGTAGTGATACCAGGGCCCCTAACCCTGGCATTAGCATATTTCATTTCTGGGGACAATAAACTTTTGATAGAAAAAAAAAGAAGAAAAAAAGGTATAGTTGTTAGAAACAACATAATAATAACACTTGGGCATGTATTTCTTAAATTTATAAGTTTTATACTGAATTATAATTTGGAAAGCAGTTCATCCATTGCCTTTCAGTAATAGAAATATGTTGAATACAAATTCAAATACTCTTTTTTTTAAAGTTTGTGTTGAACTAATGTGAACTAAAGTGAATGACAGTCTGTTGCAAATGGGCCACATTCAGAAGAGATTCCTTCTTCTACTTTCATTCATGTAACCTATATAAATACTGCCATATACACATCCCATGCTGTCAGATTAACCCATGGATTAATGTTGATAGATTACCATATAATATGTTATCATGTACTGTATAATGTGTTATCATACACTGTGTAATATGTTATCATGAAGTTGTAAGCATTCCCCAGTCATTGCTGACCTCCATTCATTGCCACAATCATGTATACTAGATATACTCTATCCAGGTAAAAATATTTCTTTGATGAGTCATAATGATGTTCAGTAAATCATTGTGTGTATATATACACAGAAGCAACATAACATTCTAGATGGTTTTGTTGATTAAATTTGTTGTGCATGAAGTACAGTTTAACATTTCATTTACATTGTGGATAGAGTAATCAAATCTGTGTTGTGTATAACCACCTATGGGTGTATAAAAAGTGGCATTTTTTCGGCTTCTTAATACAGTGACTGTATGTTGAATGCCAAGTAAGGCCATGCTGACATTTCCACCTGTAACTGTTATGGCATGGTTTTTGGCGTGGTGTAGGTGTGGAAAATAAACATAAAAAAATTATGTTTGTTTATAAACTGTACATATATATCAATGTTAAGAATATGAATTGTATTTTCACACTGGTGTAGAGTTATCAGTGAGTGAGTACCATTTGTAAATGTGATGTCCATCTGTATGATGTAGGTAAGAACAGAATGATATCATACAACTGTGTGTGGCGCGTGTGAAATCCAGTACAATTCTTATCAGCTGGAGATATACATAACACTTTACCATCAGTATAACGTAAATAAACATAATACAGAATAAGTCAAAGTATTTATAGGCTATGCTTATATTTTGTGTGCAGGTAGATTTCATGGACTGCAATAACAACCAATGCTAATCCACATAAAAAAGAAACAAAATAAAATTGAAACAATGTCAACTGAATTTATGAAGCCTTTTTTTTTCTTAAAAAAAGTTTTGAAATGAGCCCATGAGATCACAATTACTACATATTTGCGATTAAATTTTTTAAAAAGAAGAAAACAAAATTGTTTTACTTATTAATTAAAAAAGAAGATGATTTTTCCATAAAGAAGTTCATCATTTTCAATTAATAATACACAAGAGTAAAATATAGTAAGAAAAAACAAACAAAAATGGATGGCAAGCTTTGACATTTTTGTAACAGCCAGCATAAACTATCATGAACTTACCAACATGTACCATACCCAGAGTGATTAACTATTAATTATTTCCAGAATGGATTAACACAACAACCCGCTTTTCACCAGTTTCAACAAAATTACTCCTGACAGCTCAGGTAATTTCCGCCCGATACTCTTCAAAGTTGTTGAGCCTCGTCAAATTAGGAGTGTAATATGCTTACTGACAGAATGCCAATAATCAGTTACAAACACGGCATTCCTTCACCTCAAGTCCGCAAGCCAGCCATCTGTTACATTACATACTACACACCTGCACAAATTACAAACAAGATGGAAACCCGGAAATTTTATTTCTTAACACATTTTTAAATTATACAAACGCTTTCTTGGATAGAAAAGTAATGCCAGTATACTATATCCCATAGAGCTTCTCATGAAAAGCTATTATTACTATGATTTAGTTGAGCGTTTTTAATTATTATCTTTTAAAAAAAATCCAAAACCCCACAAAATTTGCATGTCACACAGTTAAGAAATCATAATTTAAAAATTAGTTTAGAAGGGTTTTTCTATACAACGCATGTATATGATGTTATACAAAATGAAAAAGTATATACATGCATACATGTACAAGTATATATTTATTACAAAATGAACCTTTTCTTTGTTCTTTCTTTGTATTGAAAACATTTTAAAGCAATTTTGAAATAATATGTAAGTAAAAGAAATATATTTGACCATACATGTATATATCTTTTTAAAAATATATTATTTCATGTTTTTTGAAAATATTACTAAAAATGAAAGAAAACTAGTGACATGCTGTCATAATAAACTGAACAGTGTATTATAACACTGATGAAGGTAGTTATCTATTCAGGAATGTAACCAAATATGGAGGGGGAAAAAACTACATCTCAGCCTATCCTATAAATAAGTATAGATTACCTGAATGTTTTAAGCAATGCAGCTATGATTTATGACTCAAGTTTAAAACAAATCAGGAAGGATAACACCAATGTAGATACTACATCACTGATTCTGACCTGGGTTATTATATAAAATGCCATATTAAAAACATGCTAAGAAATAAATTACAACTAAAACTTTTAATAAAATAAAATTAAATACTAGAAACGTAGGACAAAATATACTTTTTTAATTTCATGTACTTGTAATCATACTATGCACCATTTTTCAAATGCAGAGTTTTTGATATACACAGCTCTTATGGAAACACTGCTATTGATAATTATATATATATATACTTTTTTTTAATATATATTTGTTTAAATTGTGCATACTGTCTTGAATAAATTGGGTATATAGCTTCTAGAGCTGACCAGGTTTCCTCACCTCAAATTCCAGTTTATGAAATCACATTGGCAAATAGTTTGTCAAAAATTCAGAAGCTAACGATGGATCTAAGTTGCTGCAAAGAAAAAGAAAGAATAATATTTATTTTGTTTAAAAAGTAAAAATGGTAAAACTTAGTTTAAATTTTGATGAAAGCAAGCATTTGCACCTGTCATAGATTCCTGTACATGTACTTGTTAACAGAGGTGGTAAGCTTATGTGAAGAGGTGCAGTGATTCAAATAGCAGGCTGCTGGTTAACAGCACGTGCACATGAGTGTTTTTGTTTCAGTTTTCTCTTCATGACTCATTTAATTATTTTTATTTTGCAGATGAATACAAATTCCTAAACTGAAGCAGCCACCCAATCCCAAGGTGGTGCAGACTACAAAAACAAATGCCACATTTCCAAGAAGATGTAACTTGATCTGAAGACAAAAGTCGGTCTGTGTTTCTCAATGGATCAGAGGGCAGTGCATCACAGGTGGACTCCCTACAACAGAACTGTTTCAACATGCAGACAATGATTTAGTGCATTCTGCATGTAAGATGCAACACTTTCTGACAGGTTACGTAGCATTGTGCTCTTCATACAGAGTGCAGTGCATTCAATTAAATGCAAGATGTTAATGTGTTTATGGTTACTGGCTTGATTACATACAATACCTGGATAATGTAATGCGCCAGCATGAGTGAATCATTCCCACTGTGAATTAATGACTTGTAGCTTCTTAGTGGAAGATAAAGCTGCTGAACTCAGAAGCTGTTGTTTTGCAAGTGGATTACGAAATAAATAAAAATGTATGGAGATGTTGTCTTGCCCTTGGGAATGTGCTGTGTGATAGGAGATGGGTTGCCAAGTGTTTTCTGTGGAGTAGGGTGTACCTGAGCATTTGTGCATAATTTACATGTAGGAATGTAGCAGTAGTGCAAGTGAGGCTTGCACAGCTTTTAAGTTCAAGAAATTGAGGTGGCAATGGCCACACAAAACAAAGGGTTTTCCCAAGGATGTTCCGATATTGAAACGGTCAGACAACGAGCAATGCAGGCCGTGGAGTATTACCAGCGTCAGATGGCACCTGTGTATTCTGGTAGCAAAGCAGATAATCCACATCCTGGGGAGTATGTCCCAGGTAAAAACTATGGTGGTTACAACTATATGTCCACCGAAGATGACCTCCATTCTGGTGTGGAACCTGCTTCATCAAGTAATTTCTATCGTGCAAAAATGAAGGCTGGAATTATAGACATGCGTAGTTCTATGAGTGAACGCATTGGGACTGGTCGGAGTCGATCAAGGACTTTCCATGGTCTTCATTCTCAACCTGGTAGGGCAAGAACTCACACTTATTCTGTGGAAAACAAAAATCGTCCAAAGCCTGTGCCTCCTCCAAAGCCTGCTCATATGTCAAAATCATTTGTTAAATCATCACCACAAGGTACTTCCAAAGCATTATATCGTAGTAATAGCAATGCAGAAATGGACAGCCTTGAGTTAATAGAGGATGATTTGCCACCTACTGGAAGTATGCATCGGGAATATGGTAGTACGTCGTCACTGGATCTCCTTGGCACTAGTGGAGACAATGATTTTTTTGCAATGTTGAAGGATTTTCAAAATCAGAACCTTGATCAGAGGAGCCCTGCACCATTAAAACTCCATGAACTGCTTCGAGGTAGAGCAGACCTAAATAAGGAAAGAGATAAGGTTTCAAATGGTAGTGTAAACTTTGATAAGGAAAATGATGAAAATTTAGACAGTCCAAAAGTTAAAAATAAATCCAAGCAGAAAGACAGAAAAACTCGAGCTAAGTCAATAACTGGAGAAACGAGTGCTGGAATTTTAAAGAAGTTGCGTGGCAGCAAGCCAGATGCTGATATTACTTCCAAGTTGGAAGACAGATTTGATGATGGCAAGGGAGAAGAACGGTGTAGACGGAAAGCGTTTGCTCATTTTGACTGTCAAAGTGTAGGTGTGAATTTGAATGAAGTGATCAGAACCAAGCACAATTCAGGGATTGTACGTAACACAACAACAGGGGCATCAGCTGCCTCGTTTAGTCGCAATAGCTATGCAGGTGATAAGGACGATCCAGACATTATTGCTGGAACAGACGATGGTGATGGTAAATCAAACAATTTGGTGCTCAGTTGCCCCTTCTTCCGCAATGAAATTGGCGGAGAAGAGGAAAGGATAATAAGTTTGACTAAGCAGACGGCTCATAAACGTGTTCATTCTGCTGGGGATACAAAGCACAGCAGCCAAACTCACAGTGCAATTTCCTGGTACCGCCATCCACAGTGTTGTGGAGTGGCTGTGCTAGACTCTTCTCAGTCTCCCTCCGGCAAGGTGCTGCCACCCCAGGTCTCTCATCGAGGTCATATCATAGAGTATGTGGATCATGGTGCATTTTATTACAGACATTTCTTCAATGGTTTCGGTAAGTTAATGCATACTGTAAAATTGTTTTAAAACACCTAAGGGCATAGTTGTTATGCTAGTACTAGGTAAGTATGAATAATAATGAAAATTGGAAACAAATTTTCTAAATTTACAAAGCCTTTTTATGTGTTACACATGTGTAACTTCATACATTTACAACGCTTAAACACCTGCGTTTAAGAAAAACAGGCTTCATAAATTCAACCCTTTTTGTTAAATGTATGTAACAACTTAGTGAGTTGATGTATCTTTGAACCTCCTTCTTCTTCTTGTTCTTCTCTGCATTGAACCACCTCTCCACAGGTGCACCAATTTTATTGGAACCAGGGAACCAGTGATACTCTGTTAAATGTTCAGTAGAACAATTCCCGTAACTGTGGCCAGAATGACTTCATATAAATACTAATAACGCTAACATGTGCTGTAAAACTGGTACGTTTGCAGTACATATCATGTAGTATAGTAATAATATTGTTTGTATAAAGTTATCTTTCTGGCAGAAATTAGTGGGAATTGTTTTATTAGGTCAGCTAAACTAATACATATGTCCATATTAAATTTAAATTTGAACACTAGCCCTAGTGTAATAAAAACTAATATCAGTTTTACATCAACATCAATAAATTTATTACCAGAAGATATTTCTGGAGGTCTGTCAATAAACTGATGGTAACATAATTTACATTTAGCTTGCTTTTTGTACTTTTGTTGTCCGTAATTAAATACTACATTTTGTTTGACAAGATTTAGTCATGCTATAACCTATTTATCTGTCTTGTTATGCTGTTAAATTAGATAACACTGCATCATATTACAGTTGACATTGTCAAAACTGCTAAAAATATTCCCAGTAATTATATATAATTTAGGATTATCAGCAAGCACAAATTTAATATCCATGACCTTTGGAGAGAAACTTCATTTTATGAGCAAAATTTTAATAAATATATTTCTTTTAATCATTAATCCAGTCAAAAGTTGAATAACAATCATCTGTTTATATAAAGGACATTTAGATATATTCCTATTTCATTTACATCTGAATTTGTGGACAGGTTTGACTATAACTATCTATTTCTTCATACTGCATGTAAACGGCTTCTAGAATAAATTTTTTTATAAAAAGCCACTAGCCATGGGATCAGTGATTTAAAACATTTACTAGCCATGATTAAAAATTCACTAGCCCTACTTTAAGTAAATACAATTTTACTAATAGCAATTATAAGATGGGTATTATTAAGAGGGAGATAGAACTTAAAAACCCTTAGATTTGGGGGGTTGGGAGGATATTCATATTTACAAAATAAACTTAAATGAAGCGTTTGACTACTTCTTTTCTTGTCTGGCATGGCGATAGTAGTTATTTACTAGCCCAACATGGGAGTGGGGCTACCATAATCTAAAATCTTTGCGTCTGTCTTATATTGCTATTTTCAGTTATCTAAATATTATGCCTTTCCCACTCCAGAATTAACTCTAATGGATCTTGCTAGGGATTTTCAAAACTATCTAACGCTACGAAATTTTAAAACCATCATAGGCTATGACATCACTACAGCATAGTGACGTCATAGCCTACAATGGTTTTATGATTTTGTAGCGCTAAGATAGCTTCGAAAATATGGGCCTTGGGTTATAAACAGAATTTGCCGAGTCACACTTTAGTCTGTCTACCTGTTAAATTCTGTCCATACCCTTATAGATCTATACCAGAAATAACAGACAATCCTCAAATGTAAATGGGTGTTCCTGAACTGCTATTTATCTTGTAACCTCTCAGACTTGGAAATAACAGCTTCAAAACTGACACAAGGTCAGAGGTTATTTTGTAGACAGATACAAAACACAGTACAGCACTTAGTTAAAGATTTGACAGATAATACTACTTCTGCTTGCCAACATCTATAACACAAAAAACAATGTTTTATTTATAGCATTCACCTTCCACCATGCTAGAGACATCTCATAATTATTATTTGTAATCAACTTGAGTATCTGGAATGAGTCCATTATCTGCATAACTAACTCATAGTCCATCCCACAGGGAATGCCTTTTTTTATTTTATGGAATTTACTGCAAGTTATATATTTCTGAGTCGAGTGTGTTCTAAACTGGACACAATTGTTTTTTTGTTTTTTTAATTTCCAAAACACTCACTTTTTTTCTGATTGAAACAAAACAGAAATTATTTACAAAAAACGTTTTTGTAGGATGATGGGATGGACTAGTATTTCAGTTTTATTATTAGAAACTGTATACTGCTATACTGTGTCTTGTTTACAAAGCTCTTAGCATGGAGTGGAGATTCTACTTGATCTTCTTCACTCAAATGTCATGCAATTTGTACAGTTTTTAAAGTAAGGTGCTAGATGTCACACTTGTTTATAACATGTCCATTTAATGCAAGCCATGCAAACACCTAAGTATATTGGTCATAATGAATAATAAATCAATACAGGTCTTCATGTATTTAATGATATGTCAAATTATATACAATTTACATAAAAGAAGAAATATTGCTTAGTGTAATTAAATAATTACTATTTTTGCAGACAGTATTTTGGGAAATATAATTTGAAAAAGGACAGTCATTTTCAAATTTAATTGACTTAGGAGTCATGGATGAAGGAACATTATTTAATTGTGAGGTAAATCCATCAAATATCAAATTTAAATAGAACTAAAAAAATTTCATGATCAGTGTAACTCATATGACAAACGTAATGCAAATCACAAGTCATAAATCTCCTCAGATTGACATTAAACATTAACTTAACTGAATTTAATAATGCTGTCAGTGCAGGCTGAAAGAATGGCAAATTTAATAGCCAACATTATCATATATGAATATTTAAAATACATTTAGACAAATCTAATTTAGCTAGTTTAAAATGACATTTAAAAGCATTTACACTTTCTTTTGGATGGCTATAAAAATAAGCATTTGGCTGTTATTTGAATTTTGTTAACTGAACAGCTTCTAAGTCCTATGCTTGTTCTTCGGTATATTATAAAGTTATTTCAATGATCCTGTCAAGTAAATAGTATTATTTAAAGACAATTTTTAGCCCAGTCATTACTGATCTGCCCAAAACCTGAAAAAAGGGTCACCCATAGTAATTGTCACAAGGGCATGATTATCAATTACTGTTTTGGAGAAAAAGATAACAGGACTTATTTTAAGTCTCTGAGCTATAACTCTTACTATAATGCTATTCTTTGAGAAGACTGTTCGCTAATTTAGAGCATTGAAATTTGATATATCATAATTCATTACAATCTGAAATATTAAGGACATTAATAATAATAAAAAAAACTAATTATGATCATTTGGCAGTTATTATTTTCAAGTTACTATGTAGGAGTTTGTAGGCTTACTTTAAAAAAAACCCCAAAAACCCAACAACCCCAAAACAGAAATGGTTTCTTTTGGTAGCACAATTATGTCAATTCTAGAGGGGTTTGGGGGTATGTCTATCAAACATTGTGAAAACTAGATGTCCTTAACTGCATTTCCTGCATTTCTACAAGTAAAATGCATCATGACAGATGTTAGTAAATGCTAATTTGCACATTAGATTTAGATCTGTGACCCAGCTAATAGAAATCTTTTACATAGATTGCCATTTTATCATATTGTACAGTTGTTCAGCAATAATTGAATTATTTAATTTGATCCAACTTATATGGTACTTGACTGTGGTGATTCAGTATAACACCATAGAAGTATTTATATGTAATACTAATATAAATCAACCTGCACTAGAACCCGACCCTCGGTATGAGAGTTTATCTAGTGCTCTACCAACTAACAGTTCTAGAAATAAGGAAATTCCAACAAGCATTAAGAGCATTTTATGCCAACATTACTAGTAACTACTTGCAAAAAGTGTTGCATTTACTAGCATTTGTTGATTAATTTTACTTGTAGAATGCAGAAAATTGCATTTCAGGACATCTAAGTTTTCAATTTGTTTTTTGGAGAGAATGCAGCCAAACTCTCCTGGAAAGACGGTCTCTTCATGTCCTCAATCTCGGTCAGTTAGTCCCCAACCCCCCCCCCCCCCCTCCCCCACATGCAGCCTCCAATGTTCACTTCCTTCTGCTGTGTCTATAACAGTGTCTAGTCAGGTATATTTGTCATGCTAATAACTGTAATAAATCTCTAATAACGTTTCTAGGGCAGTTTTACTGCAGATATTAAACAATAACTAAATCAAGTTGTAAATAGAAAATGTAGGACATGTTGATCGAATGCCCTGCTTTGTTGGTCACCGAACAGAACATGTTATTGATCACACTGGCTGTTAAGTGACAAAGAGGAATTTTGTACTTAATGACACTAGATGAAGACACATCTAGGTTAGGTATTCAAGAATTAATTATCCTGAGGTCTACAGGGCTTATATGTATAGTTGCACATGTAATTGTATATGTAAACAGTCTGTGTTTACAGTGCATGTAAATCCTTGTTTGGAAATATTGGCTATTTCCTCATTGTGTATGTAATATGGACACATAATCGTTAGTGTAATGTGATATACCATTATAAAAAACAAGCTGCTTTCAATGTCAGTGATATACCATTATAAAAAACAAGCTGCTTTCAATGTCAGTAATTAAGAATCTGACCCATAGAAATTTGTTATTACATGTTATATATATATATATGATTGTCAATTAACAAACTCATTTTAACGAATTAAAGGAAAATTGCCTAAATATATATAAATACATGTATATGACTTAATGTGGATGTCCCCAAGAAGGACGTCTTTGACAGTGGTTCAATTTTGTTATGTAAACTTCATGTAACATCAGGGCTTGAAATAAAAGTATTGATATTTTTTTTTTTTTTAATATTTAAATAGAACAACAAAAGAATTATGTCATGCTAAGAAAAAAAGTATGGCCTGCTGGAAATAAGACAGCACAGGGTGAGGGGAGGGTTTGGGATAGATGTATTTTAGAGTATTATGGAATTAAAATATAACAGAATTATGAGCAAAATAGCAGATTCATAATTGTACATTTATCTCTCTTGAAAAAATTTCCTGCAATTGTTTCTCGTTGTTTTAGCAGGTGAATTAGTTCCATTTCACATGCTAGGTCTAAAAAATGGACTGCGGGTTTTGATTTTCAGGCCCTGCTGTAGTAATTTTATGTCTAATATAAGCCCTGTTCACATCTGTGTAAAAAGCAGTACGAAACTGGCTTCAAAGTAGTTTCAGTTCGGGTTGCATGTCGACACTTATCTTCAATTTGTATTCAGTTTGCCACAGCTGATTCAAGTTTGCACTCATGGTCATGAATAGTGTTCCTTCTTAAATTACCCACTAAATAATCCTGTTGGCCTTGGCCTAACCTCTTCCCTTTATCTCCTAAGGGCTAATATTATTATAGTATAAGTATTTATGTTGTGAAATTGCCCATTTCTAGACAGTGTCTAAATTTATATATTAAATTATTAATTAATTATAATAGGAAGTTTAAGTATAATATAAAATAAAATAAATTAAATATATTATTGTTTTGATCTGCACTTTCTAAAAAATATAATTTATGTTATTAAAATCCTGTTCCCCCATTTGGTGTAAATTTCTGAATTGTCCATTAATATTCTGTCCCAGACCAGACTGCTGGCTATCCAGTGATTGGGCCCGGGATGGACATGCCTGAAACCTCAGTGGTACAGGGGCATGTTAAAGGTTCTCTCACTCACACTCACACTCATACGCACTCACACACTCACACTCTCACACACTCACTCTCACTCTCACACACTCACTCTCACTCTCACTCTCACTCTCACTCTCACTCTCACTCTCACTCTCACTCATACACACTCACTCTCACACTCATACTCACTCACACACTCACTCACTCTCACACTCTCACTCACACTTATACACTAACTCACACTCACTCTCATACTCACACTCACATTCATACACTCACTCACACTCACACTTACACACACACACTCACACACTCTCTCTCTCTCTCTCTCTCTCTCTCTCTTTCTCTCTCTCACTCTCTCATGGTCATGATGTAGGTAGTCTCACACTGGTATGGAAGTGAATTGGGAATCTTTGTTATGGTGTAAACAAACAGGCAATTCACGATATTATTGACTTCGTTTTTAATACACCTTTTTTGCAAAATGCATGCTGGAAACAAAATTGGCATTCAATGCCATTTACATTTGTAACTCTATTTAAAAACGTAAAAATGCAATGTTTGTTTCATCGGCCACTTACTAATTCAGGAAATGAAAGACACAATAAAAGTGTAATAAGTGCACAGAATGATAAATAGAGATTATTAAACGAGCTTGTGTGTCATACTGATTTTACGAAATGAGTGTCAGGATTTTGGTATTGCCCGAGCAAGAGCAAGGGTAATAAAGAATCCTAACAAGAGATTCATAAAATAGTACGGCTCATACGCGAGTGTAATAATTTCTTTATTATCCATTTATTAGTGTTGGTTTTCTTTATAAATACCAAGACTCAACTCAAATGTTTCAGCCACAACTAGAAGGAGACGACAAAATGATGTCATATTTCAAATGCACAGTCTGAGCTAGGACTGGAGAAGCAAAGTCATGTTATGACATCGCTTCCTAAAATTATGTCATCACACTTGTTATTACACGTGTGCTTCATATGATTATTATTAACTCGGTTATGTTGAACCATATGGATAATAATAATAATAATAGCGTTACTTTGGCATACAGTACATACGTGATTATGGATGTTGTCAGAAAACAATTTTTGCATCGAGTAAAAAGTAGAAATAGAATTGTTATGAAAAGTTTGTTTTGTATAATGACACCACTAGAGCACTTTGATTAATTAATCATCGGCTATTGGATGTCAAACATTTGGCAATTCTGACATGTATTCATCAAGAGGAAACTCACTACATTTTTTTCTAAAATAGCAAGGTATCTTTTATATTTACTTTCCTACAAACAGGAAAACACATACCATGGCCTTTGACCAGTTGTGATGCACTGGAACAAGAAAAACCCCAGTCAGTTGAATGGATTTACCAAGGTGGTTCTATCCTGTGACACAAGCACCTTAAGCAAGCACTCAACCGACTGAGCTAAATCCAGGCCCTAACATGTTATGAAACATACTCAAATAGCTTGATTTTTATTCTAGTGTGAACGTTATGTCAAACAAACTACTTTCATTACCGGTAAATACATTTGTATAAACAGGGCTATAGTTTATCTTTTTGTAAAGTAACATGGAACCACAAAAAAGAAACAAATTGTGAGAGAAAGAAAAAGGGAGTTCATTGATGTACATCCTAAACCTCCAGTGACGGTGTTTCATGTGCTTCACCTATAGAATCTGATGTACCTGTACATGTATACAATTAGTATACCAATAACATTTTCTAATTGAATGTCTTTGTTGTTTGCAGACCATCAAAACTACTTTGGTACAGATGAGAACCTTGGGCCTATTGCAATAAGTATACGCAGGGAAAAACTGGATTGTGAAGAAAGAACAAATTACCTTGGCAAGCCGGACTATGGGAATTATCAATACAGAATAATCTGTAGGACCAGTGAGGTATTTATCTCAAAGTTATTGTCAAAGTACAGTGTACTGTATTTATTTTGTTATTTCTTACTCATGTACAGTTGTAGTACAACAAACAATATTTATTACTTTCCTTCTTGACTTGGACATTTTTTCAGCTCAGATTATTTTATATTAAATCTTAATAACAAATTATTTTAGTTTTTATTTAGAAATGTTACTTTATTTATACTATTATAGGTATTTTGAATTATCTTTTATAAAAATGTGCATCAACTGCTAAAACAGTTGGCTTACTTTAAACAAATGTTTAACAAGTAAATCCTTGGTTAACCAGTATTGTCATAAAACTAATAAACTGTATGAAGTCCATTGTTTTAGAACAGGCTACATTTTGGTAGTCATGTCTAGTAAATTATATTTTAGATTAGTCTGGACATATAGCTGACATACAAATTCAGTTTAGTGAAGATTATAGTTCAATTTTTTTTTATGAAAATATTTACTTTGATTTCTGTGATTGTAGTTGATTTTTGTGATTGTAGTTGATTTTTGTGATTGTAGTTGACAGCAAGTCGTGGTGCAGTACTAGAAGAAGCTGTTCCCACATCTAGTCGTCTGAGCAGTTCACGAGGTGTCCCTAACAAGGAGGTGTTGGAGTTTGTACTACCTGAAGTCCAGTTGTCATGTCTGAGGCTCGCTTCACCAGGTCCCAAGACAGCAGAGCAACTGATCAAGCTCGATGAACAGGGTGTAAGTTGATGTTCAGTACTGTCTAAACATTATTCAGTTTAGGTTTTTTAAGGACTATTGGTTTATTAAGGATTGTTACTTCAGGATTATCAAGGACTGTCTGTTACGATTTTAATTTTTTTCAATGACTGTTATTTCAAGTTTATTATGACCAACTGTTACTTATTTTAAGTTTATCATTTGAGACTGTTAGGTTTATAGAACAGGCATGTAGAAATAGAAAAAATATTTCATTAGTCCGTCAGACCAAAACCAGCTAACATTTACTAGCCCACAAGAATTTCTACTAAAAAAAAAATTGTTTTACAGTATTATAATATACACTGTCTTCAGTTAAACTATATACATAAAAAATTACTCAGTCAAAAACAGACAGATTGCCAGTCGGACTGGTAGTTGCATTTTTTAACTTGTTCGTCAGAATTTTTAACCGCATTTGTGAGAGGGCAAGTACTTTCTGAACCCCTATAGAGTACTGTCTTTTATTTATTTTAGGTTTATTGAGGACTGTTTCTATTTATATTAATGAAGGACTATTATTTTAGGTTTATCAAGGACTGTCTGTTACTTATTTTAGGTTGATTTAGGTTGATTTAGGTTTATTATGACTGACTGTTGCTTTAAGTTTATTATGACTGACTGTCTTTAGGTTTATTATGACTGACTGTTGCTTTAGGTTTATTATGACTGACTGACTGTTACTTTAGGTTTATTATGACTGACTGTTGCTTTAGGTTTATTATGACTGTTGCTTTAAGTTTATTATGACTGACTGTTACTTTAGGTTTATTATGACTGACTTGCTTTAGGTTTATTATGACTGACTTGTTGCTTTAGGTTTGTTATGACTGACTGTTGCTTTAGGTTTATTATGACTGTTGCTTTAAGTTTATTATGACTGACTGTTGCTTTAGGTTTATTATGACTGACTGTTGCTTTAGGTTTATTATGACTGTTGCTTTAGGTTTATTATGACTGACTGTTACTTTAGGTTTATTATGACTGACTGTTGCTTTAGGTTTATTATGACTGACTGTTGCTTTAGGTTTATTATGACTGACTGTTGCTTTAAGTTTATTATGACTGACTGTTGCTTTAGGTTTATTATGACTGACTGTTGCTTTAGGTTTATTATGACTGACTGTTCCTTTAGGTTTATTATGACTGACTGTTGCTTTAGGTTTATTATGACTGACTGTTGCTTTAGGTTTATTATGACTGACTGTTACTTTAGGTTTATTATGACTGACTGTTGATTTAAGTTTATTATGACTGACTGTTGATTTAAGTTTATTATGACTGACTGTTGCTTTAAGTTTATTATGACTGACTGTTGATTTAGGTTTATTATGACTGACTGACTGTTGATTTAGGTTTATTATGACTGACTGACTGTTGCTTTAAGTTTATTATGACTGTTGCTTTAAGTTTATTATGACTGACTGTTGCTTTAAGTTTATTATGACTGACTGTTGATTTAGGTTTATTATGACTGACTGTTGCTTTAAGTTTATTATGACTGACTGTTGATTTAGGTTTATTATGACTGACTGTTGATTTAGGTTTATTATGACTGTTGCTTTAAGTTTATTATGACTGACTGTTGATTTAGGTTTATTATGACTGTTGCTTTAGGTTTATTATGACTGACTGTTGCTTTAGGTTTATTATGACTGTTGCTTTAAGTTTATTATGACTGACTGTTGATTTAGGTTTATTATGACTGACTGTTGCTTTAGGTTTATTATGACTGACTGTTGCTTTAAGTTTATTATGACTGACTGTTGCTTTAAGTTTATTATGACTGACTGTTGCTTTAAGTTTATTATGACTGACTGTTGCTTTAGGTTTATTATGACTGACTGTTGCTTTAGGTTTATTATGACTGACTGTTGCTTTAGGTTTATTATGACTGACTGTTACTTTAGGTTTATTATGACTGACTGTTGCTTTAGGTTTATTATGACTGACTGTTGCTTTAGGTTTATTACGACTGACTGTTGCTTTAAGTTTATTATGACTGACTGTTGCTTTAGGTTTATTATGACTGACTGTTGATTTAGGTTTATTATGACTGACTGTTGATTTAAGTTTATTATGACTGACTGTTGCTTTAAGTTTATTATGACTGACTGACTGTTGCTTTAGGTTTATTATGACTGACTGTTGCTTTAGGTTTATTATGACTGACTGTCTTTAAGTTTATTATGACTGTTGCTTTAGGTTTATTATGACTGACTGTTGCTTTAGGTTTATTATGACTGACTGTTGCTTTAAGTTTATTATGACTGACTGTTGCTTTAAGTTTATTATGACTGACTGTCTTTAAGTTTATTATGACTGTTGCTTTAGGTTTATTATGACTGACTGTTGCTTTAGGTTTATTATGACTGACTTGTTGCTTTAAGTTTATTATGACTGACTGTTGATTTAGGTTTATTATGACTGACTGTTGCTTTAGGTTTATTATGACTGACTGTTGCTTTAGGTTTATTATGACTGACTGTTGCTTTAGGTTTATTATGACTGACTGTTGATTTAGGTTTATTATGACTGACTGTTGATTTAGGTTTATTATGACTGACTGTTGATTTAAGTTTATTATGACTGACTGTTGCTTTAAGTTTATTATGACTGACTGTTGATTTAGGTTTATTATGACTGACTGACTGTTGCTTTAGGTTTATTATGACTGACTTGTTGCTTTAGGTTTATTATGACTGACTGTTGCTTTAGGTTTATTATGACTGACTGTTGCTTTAGGTTTATTATGACTGACTGTTGCTTTAGGTTTATTATGACTGACTGTTGCTTTAGGTTTATTATGACTGACTGTTGCTTTAGGTTTATTATGACTGACTGTTGCTTTAAGTTTATTATGACTGACTGTTGCTTTAAGTTTATTATGACTGACTGTCTTTAGGTTTATTATGACTGTTGCTTTAGGTTTATTATGACTGACTGTTGCTTTAAGTTTATTATGACTGACTGTTGCTTTAGGTTTATTATGACTGACTGTTGATTTAGGTTTATTATGACTGACTGTTGATTTAAGTTTATTATGACTGACTGTTGCTTTAAGTTTATTATGACTGACTGACTGTTGCTTTAGGTTTATTATGACTGACTGTTGCTTTAGGTTTATTATGACTGACTGTTGCTTTAGGTTTATTATGACTGACTGTTGCTTTAGGTTTATTATGACTGACTGTTGCTTTAGGTTTATTATGACTGACTGTTGCTTTAAGTTTATTATGACTGACTGTTGCTTTAAGTTTATTATGACTGACTGTTGCTTTAAGTTTATTATGACTGTTGCTTTAGGTTTATTATGACTGACTGTTGCTTTAGGTTTATTATGACTGACTTGTTGCTTTAAGTTTATTATGACTGACTGTTGATTTAGGTTTATTATGACTGACTGTTGCTTTAGGTTTATTATGACTGACTGTTGCTTTAGGTTTATTATGACTGACTGTTACTTTAGGTTTATTATGACTGACTGTTGATTTAGGTTTATTATGACTGACTGTTGATTTAGGTTTATTATGACTGACTGTTGATTTAAGTTTATTATGACTGACTGTTGCTTTAAGTTTATTATGACTGACTGTTGATTTAGGTTTATTATGACTGACTGACTGTTGCTTTAGGTTTATTATGACTGACTGTTACTTTAGGTTTATTATGACTGACTGTTGCTTTAGGTTTATTATGACTGACTTGTTGCTTTAGGTTTATTATGACTGACTGTTGCTTTAGGTTTATTAATCTGACTGTTGCTGTAGGTTTATTATGACTGACTGTTGCTTTAAGTTTATTATGACTGACTGTTGCTTTAAGTTTATTATGTCTGACTGTCTTTAGGTTTATTATGACTGTTGCTTTAGGTTTATTATGACTGACTGTTGCTTTAAGTTTATTATGACTGACTGTCTTTAGGTTTATTATGACTGACTGTTGCTTTAGGTTTATTATGACTGACTGTTGCTTTAAGTTTATTATGACTGACTGTTGCTTTAGGTTTATTATGACTGACTGTTGCTTTAGGTTTATTATGACTGACTGTTGCTTTAGGTTTATTATGACTGACTGTTGCTTTAGGTTTATTATGACTGACTGTTGCTTTAGGTTTATTATGACTGACTGTTGCTTTAGGTTTATTATGACTGACTGTTGCTTTAGGTTTATTACGACTGACTGTTGCTTTAAGTTTATTATGACTGACTGTTGCTTTAGGTTTATTATGACTGACTGTTGATTTAGGTTTATTATGACTGACTGTTGATTTAAGTTTATTATGACTGACTGTTGCTTTAAGTTTATTATGACTGACTGACTGTTGCTTTAGGTTTATTATGACTGACTGTTGCTTTAGGTTTATTATGACTGACTGTTGCTTTAGGTTTATTATGACTGACTGTTGCTATAGGTTTATTATGACTGACTGTTGCTTTAGGTTTATTATGACTGACTGTTGCTTTAAGTTTATTATGACTGACTGTCTGACTGTTGCTTAAGGTTTATTATGACTGACTGTTGCTTTAGGTTTATTATGACTGACTGTTGCTTTAGGTTTATTATGACTGACTGTTGCTTTAGGTTTATTATGACTGACTGTTGCTTTAGGTTTATTATGACTGACTGTTGCTTTAGGTTTATTATGACTGACTGTTGCTTTAGGTTTATTATGACTGACTGTTGCTTTAGGTTTATTATGACTGACTGTTGCTTTAGGTTTATTATGACTGACTGTTGATTTATAGGTTTATTATGACTGACTGTTGCTTTAGGTTTATTATGACTGACTGTTGCTTTAAGTTTATTATGACTGACTGTTGCTTTAAGTTTATTATGACTGACTGTTGCTTTAGGTTTATTATGACTGACTGTTGCTTTAGGTTTATTATGACTGACTGTTGCTTTAGGTGCTTTAGGTTTATTATGACTGACTGTTGCTTTAGGTTTATTATGACTGACTGTTGCTTTAGGTTTATTATGACTGACTGTTGCTTTAGGTTTATTATGACTGACTGTTGCTTTAGGTTTATTATGACTGACTGTTGCTTTAGGTTTATTATGACTGACTGTTGCTTTAGGTTTATTATGACTGACTGTTGCTTTAGGTTTATTATGACTGACTGACTGTTGCTTTAGGTTTATTATGACTGACTGTTGCTTTAGGTTTATTATGACTGACTGTTGCTTTAGGTTTATTATGACTGACTGTTGCTTTAAGTTTATTATGACTGACTGTTGCTTTAAGTTTATTATGACTGACTGTCTTTAGTTTATTATGTTTATTTATTATGACTGACTGTTGCTTTAGGTTTATTATGACTGACTGTTGCTTTAAGTTTATTATGACTGACTGTTGCTTTAGGTTTATTATGACTGACTGTTGCTTTAGGTTTATTATGACTGACTGTTGCTTTAGGTTTATTATGACTGACTGTTGCTTTAGGTTTATTATGACTGACTGTTGCTTTAGGTTTATTATGACTGACTGTTGTTTTAGGTTTATTATGACTGACTGTTGCTTTAAGTTTATTATGACTGACTGTTGCTTTAGGTTTATTATGACTGACTGTTGCTTTAGGTTTATTATGACTGACTGTTGCTTTAGGTTTATTATGACTGACTGTTGCTTTAGGTTTATTATGACTGACTGTTGCTTTAAGTTTATTATGACTGACTGTTGCTTTAATTATGTTTATTATGACTGACTGTTGCTTTAAGTTTATTATGACTGACTGTTGCTTTAAGTTTATTATGACTGACTGTTGCTTTAGGTTTATTATGACTGACTGTTGCTTTAGGTTTATTATGACTGACTTGTTGCTTTAAGTTTATTATGACTGACTGTTGCTTTAGGTTTATTATGACTGACTGTTGCTTTAAGTTTATTATGACTGACTGTTGCTTTAGGTTTATTATGACTGTTGCTTTAGGTTTATTATGACTGTTGCTTTAGGTTTATTATGACTGACTGTTGCTTTAGGTTTATTATGACTGACTGTTGCTTTAAGGTTTATTATGACTGACTGTTGCTTTAGGTTTATTATGACTGACTGTTGCTTTAGGTTTATTATGACTGACTGTTGCTTTAGGTTTATTATGACTGACTGTTGCTTTAGGTTTATTATGACTGACTTGTTGCTTTAAGTTTATTATGACTGACTGTTGCTTTAAGTTTATTATGACTGTTGCTTTAAGTTTATTATGACTGTTGCTTTAGGTTTATTATGACTGTTGCTTTAGGTTTATTATGACTGTTGCTTTAAGTTTATTATGACTGACTGTTGCTTTAGGTTTATTATGACTGACTGTTGCTTTAGGTTTATTATGACTGACTGTTGCTTTAGGTTTATTATGACTGATTGTTGCTTTAGGTTTATTATGACTGACTGTTGCTTTAGGTTTATTATGACTGATTGTTGCTTTAAGTTTATTATGACTGACTTTTATTAATTTTAGTTTTCAATTTAAAAAAAAAAAAATTGCTAATATAAATATACTAATTATTTAGGTTGTTTATTTTTAATTTACTAATATTGGGTCATTGTTTGTGTCAGTCACAGATAGCTCAAAATGTATTTTAAGCAGACTGGCAGTCAGTTCTTAGTGAAAACTATAGTTAGAGCTTTCATGAATATTAAGATATAATTGAGAACATTTTGTTTTCAAAATCTTGATTAGCAATATTTCTAGTCAACTAAAAATTAATTGGCAACAACCGTTTAATGTTTAAAATTGTGTAGCAATCTATGAAACTTGTGTAGCAAATTGCAAAGTGATACTGAAAAAAATGTTCCCTGTATAATATTATCTCAATAATTGCCATCTCCAGTATGATATTATTCTCCTTAGCTCAGCTGAGATGGTTCATATCATATGTCTATACTCAAAGCTCTTAAATGTAATGACTAAATGTTCTTATGTGTATGATATGCATGATTTTTTAAAAATCTATTACAATACCAACTATTTTACAAGAATATTCTACGCTTAAAAGCTTTGGGTTCAGATTTAAACATAACATTCTTCATTTTTATTAGCATTTTCAAGTACATCTTCATTTTATTTTCATGTCAGTAGGATTTGAAATCTTTAAAGTAAACATAGTCCTTTTGTTACTTCGCCAAGGTATTTTCACCTCCCACACAGGACTGTCTTCTCATTGAAAACTGTTTTATATTCTTGACAGAATCCTTGAATTTCATTCACTACAAAGAGAGTCGGTGGTGATTTCTTCATAATGAGTATCTATTCACCCATTTTGTAGACTTCACATGGGATTCAATTACCCCTCAGTCACATGTGGTGACGCACACCTAGGATAGCTTTATCAACGTAATTTTTATGTAACCCATATATTATTACACTACTTTAGTTGCCTTTTAAATAAGAAAAGAAAAAAGCCACTAAAAGTGTCCACAATGAACATTGGGAATGTTATATCGTTTGGGCTTTCTTGCTTATAAATGTATTGGTGCATATCTGTCAGTGCTATCAAACATATCAAAGAATTGTAATTACTTTTTATTATATATTTTTCTGATATTGTCAGCGCATTCAGGTCATCATATAAAGTAGTCAGATGTGGGCATTAGCATTTTCATAATTATGTAAAAAAATCTCTGTTTATATAAAATGTCTGTTACCGTAGACATGCATATTAATTGTGGCCATTAAATAATTCTATGCATTTTTACTGTAAATATTTTACTTTAGAAAATAAATAAAAACAAATAAAGTTAAGAAGTATTATGGGAGCTAGAATATTAGTACATGTATCATAGTTTGTACTGATGTATTATTATTTCTGTTTGTTTTAGATAAGTTCCACATATAAAGTGGGGATCATGTACTGCCAAGATGGACAATCATCAGAAGAAGAAATGTACAACAATGGTGTGTATACACTTTTATGCTAGACTTTGTAAATGTCTGGAAAAAAATGTGTTATGAGTAAATGCTATAAGAGTTTCATCCAATAGCCGAGGATTAATTTTCATTACATTTCAACTTATTTTCATGCTTACCATATATTGCCGTGTATAAGCCGACCTCTTAGTTTGACCCTAAATATCAAGTACAAAATCATTGGCCTCGTGTATAAGCCGAAGTCATCTTTTGTCCAGTTGTACATTATATTGATTTCAATAATACTGTCAACAAATAGACTTGTGCTTTCCTTTTTCATTATATTTTCTTCCCCTTTAATTATTGCAGACACTTTAATGGTTATCGCAATGCTAATGTTTTCCATGCCGTGCAAAAATAATTTCGCACCGATAAATCATAACAAGAAAATAAACAATTCAAGCTGTAACAAAATATCACTGCACATAGTAATTAAATTATTCACTGGACAGCAAATAATAAACTAATTAAGGTATGTTTAATCCCTGTTTTCCCCTCCACACAGAAAAAAAACAACGATTCTGTGATCCATGGCTATTGTTTACACAAAATCGTGTGATCCAATCAAATAAGAGCTTACAAAATAATATAGACAGAGGTGTCAAACAAAGATGGCGGAACACGTTTTTACCATTGAAATGACAATAAAACAAGTAATTTTTATTATTATTCATCAAACTATTAAAGCCGCACACCCTAGTTCCATCCAGTGAAAATAAATTATAATTTGGTTAATCTACAAACTTAGATCACGTTTTTATCAAATGGAGTGAAAAAGCAGGTTTTATATCGATAAATACCATGGGAATCCCCATGTCCCAATTGCCTGAAATAATTTTGAAAGTTAGTATTCTGATGTCACCGGTAGAAGCACAACAATGCCTACGTCACGACAAATTTCACAGACTTGGGGTGCGTTCGTTTCACCTCTCCTGGACATGTTCCAACTGTTCTGTCCTGGTTGTATCCCCTCTCCAGATATCATAAGACTTAGCAAAATTATTGGTTTTAAGGGTTTGTAACGTTTTGTATTGAGACACTTACTTGTCTGAACTTTATTGTTATTGAAAATGTTCACGAACTGTGAAGAAAAATCTCACAAATGAACAACAACAAATCGGATGTTGATTGCGCGAACCGTGCACGAGAAAACAAACCGAACCAAAATGATAACGGTCACGTGATATACCAACGTCTGTGACATTAAAAATAGATTGGACCTCGCTTGCTTAACGTTTTTTTCTCGACAACACGATTTGTGAAAAAATGCAAAAAATGCATTTCGTGGTTTTACAAACATCAGGATTACCAAAAAGCACTTCAGGTGAATGGAAATGTGTATTCTAAATAATAAAATGTAATTAAAGTGCAATTTTATTTGTAAAAAATGGGGTTTAATAGCGAAAAACAATGCCGTAATGGTTAACAAATAAACGTAACTAGGGTGTGTCCTTTTAATGCATTCAAGAACAAAAAACTACATAATATTGCATGACGGGGTGTTTTATTTATACTGTGCACAAATTATTGTTGCATAAGCAGTGAAAGGCTGTTGGGGTCTGATCAAAATTTGTAAGTCGTGGTCGAGAGTGTTTTCGATTGACATTTTATGAACCAATTTGTTGCCTCCATGTATAAGCCGACTCTCGTCTTTTGGAAAGTATTTCTAGACTTCAAAAGTCGGCTAATACACGGCAATATACCGTATATCCAATTAAAGTTCAAGCATGCTGTCCTGGGCACACACCGCAGCTATCTGGGCTGTCTGTCAAGGACAGTGGGTTAGTGGTTAGTGAGAAAGAAGAGAGTGTAGTGGTTTTACACCTACCCATTGAGTCGTTAAAACTCACTCTGGGTAGGAGCTGATACCAGGCTGCGAACCCAGTACCTACCAGCCTTATGTCCGATGGCTTAACCATGACATCACCAAGGCTGGTGATGATTAATAAATCAATGTTTTCTAGTGGTGTCGTTAAACAAAACAAACTTTGTTTCATGCTTCTGTTTATTTGATTGTATGGCTGTACAATATATTTTTTTATTCATCAATTGCAGAATCAGGATCATGTTCATTTGATGAATTTCTAGAATTAATTGGCAACCGAGTCAAGTTGAAAGGTTTTGACAAATACAGAGGCGGACTGGATTGCAAAAGTAAGTTTCCATCATGTAACAAACATAAGGAAATTATGTATAAAAATGCTTTGTCGTTTGTTTTTAAAATTGTTGGTAACAGAAGTTTACTGTTTATATTAGCATGGATTGTTTATCAGTCTATTTCAACAAACACAAGGATTCAGGTTTTAATCTTTTAATGATGTATCATTCTTTCTGAATTGGGGAAATATAATCATATTACCGTATATCTTCGCCAATAAGTCAATTATTTTTACACCAAACTTTTTTGCAAATAGCCAGGGGGTCGACTTACAAGAGAATCAACTTAAAAAAAAAATCCCCCTCCCTGGCATGTCGTAAATGATGTTTTGCAAGTCTGTCATGAGTTTGTTTTTAAATCACGATCTCATCTCAAAGTAGCCTCAAACTCACAATAGTACTTACCTTTATTTGATTCTTGTGATCCATTATTGTTGTTTTTACAAAGCCGTTTGGCACTTATCGGTAAACACACACTCGTCTCTGAACCAAAAGACCTGGGTAGAGGTTAATTAGACGGCTCACAATACAATCCCCAGATAATGATATGTGGTCATAATCCGGTAAACTTGAAGCTAGTGAAGTCTGTGTGTTGTTTAATGTTAAAACAGCACAGGCAAATCGATCTTTGTTTTAATACTCAGCCAGTGGTATGACGGGGCCGGCAGGAAGAACTTGCGACTTACATAACTTCCTGCTCTCGAAACAATAGTTACCGACCTCGTGTGATCCCGATACCAATGAAAACGAGGCCACCCTAATGAATATTAAATAAGAAAAACTGGCTTGTTTCATTGGCGCAGTAGTCAGTTACATACAAACCTAATGAATATTAATTAGGCAAGACCGATTTGTTTTACTGGTGCAGTAATCAATTACACGGATTAATTTGGATATAATTTATATATACATAAAACATTACTTTATTAATTTCTCAATCGTCACAGCTATTTGTATACCTTTTTTCATTGCCACAATATTTTTTTGTTAACAATCATGCTGAAACGTAAACTGAATTCAAGCTTAAAGTTATTGCCTTTGCCGAAGAAAACACTAACTTTGAAAACAATCTATATCTTTTCCTGAATTTTGCAAATATTATCAATAACACTAAATGCAAATGCATTTTTTAAATCATCTTTTGTTAAGTTACTGAAGAGTTTCTAGAGATATTGTTAGTGAAATTAATGTCAAACATATCTTGACATTTGAATATTTTAACTTTTTTCTGCTCTCTTTTTTCCAGCCAACTCAACTGGAACACACTCATATTACACCACATTCAACAGTTGTGAGATTATGTTTCATGTGTCAACAATGTTGCCATACACACCCAGTAACAAACAGCAGGTATAACTTTGCTCATACTTACAGGGCTCACACTGGAGTAAATTTTGGAGTACCCCGCTTTTAATATATAAAGTATTTCCTTGAAAATTATTAAAATGTGGTTAATTTAATGAATATTTTATTAGCCAAAGACTAAATATTGTAGCCACATTGTATAATAATTAGCAGTTGTATAAGATTAATATTAAAATTATGTCTTCATTTATATGGGGGTGGGACATAGCCCATTGGTAAAGAGTTCACTTGATGCACGGTCGGTCTGAGATCGATCCGCATTGTTGGGCCCATTGGGCTATTTGTAGCTCCAGATAGTGCACCATGACTGGTATATCAAAGCCCGTGGTATGTGCTATCCTGTCTGGGATGGTACATATAAAAGATCCCTTGCTACTAATCGAAAAGAGTAGCCCATGAAGTGGCGACAGTGGGTTTCCTCTCAATATTTGTGTGGTCCTTAACCATATGTCCGACACTATATAACCATATATAAAATGTGTTGAGTGTGTCATTAAATAAAACATTTCCTTCATTTATGGAGCTTTTTATAAGCGTTAAAAAATCTTTGTGTTTCCTGGAATTCCAGATTTTATTGCATCTCAAAAACCTTTACTCTCATTATTTTATTTTATAAAAACCTCTCAGTCACCTATATTCTTGAAGACCCTATGAAGGTTTTTTTGTTCATTGAGTCCCAAATGTTTTATAGATTCCATGGAGATATTGATTTATTTTTAACATTAATGGGCATTACATTTATTGTGGGACTTAAAACATATTTCATGTTGTTAAAACCAATGAAATCCAGTCCACATGTAAGTTATGACATGTATATGTTAATGTTGAAATTATTTCAATGTTACTGAGTTCTGGTAATTTGGGGGAATATCCCATACTTTTTGTGAGCAGTATATTAAATAAAACTAAATTAAATTGATTTGTTCTTATTTATTTTTAAAATTTTCTTTTAAATGTTATTTTCAGCTATTGCGTAAGCGCCATATTGGGAATGATATTGTGACAATAGTGTTCCAAGAAGCAGGAACTCTACCGTTCACCCCAAAGACTGTCCGATCTCAGTTCCAACATGTTTTCATAATAGTCAAGGTTTCCAACCCAAATACAGAGAATGTCAGATACAGGTGAGAAATTATTATCTTTGAGAAAGGAAACATTTTGGCCACGTATTTATAAGTAGTTCTATTTAAGATGAGATTTAGAATTTGAGGAAGGGAGTTTTCAAAAAACAAAATTAATATGCAATAATTGCAATTATTGGTATGTTTATTCACCTGCATATCATTTATAAAGAACTAAACATCATAAAGAAATTGATGGCAGACACAGACAATACAAAGTGTAATTTCATAACAGATTTTTATGGAATTTTCTTCATACAACATGTAGAAAGGAGTCCAGAAATCATAACTAATATTTAAAAAAATTGTATTTGTTTATTTCAGCATTTCTGTTACCCGTTCCAAGGATGTCCCACCATTTGGTCCACCTATCCCAGAAAACTCTTCATTTACAAAATCTGCTGAATTTGTGGATTTTCTGCTTGCTAAAGGTAAGGACAAGATTGACATCATTATACTATTTCCATAACTGATTGACCAAACAAGTGTATAATTGAATGTTTTTGATTGGGCCATAGAAAAGGCTTCAAGGGAGACCACTCATTTTGGACCATAAGGATTTTTAAAAATAAAATGATTCGTTTTACTGACATGATTATTAAATAAGATATTTTAATTAATTATTCTTAATTAAAAGAATCACAGTTGCACAATAAATTTACTGATGAAGTTTTGATTTTTTAATAATATCGGAGATTGTTTTGTCAAACTTCTAGTGTTCATTAATTTTGAAAGGTATCATTCCATTAACCAGTTACTCATTTTCCCAATAATTGCATGGCAAAGGAAGACCCGATCACTTAATTTGTGATTGTTTATGTCATTATTAAAAGTTTTTTGTTGTTGTTTTTTGATTGTGTGTTTCATTATATACTCGTGGAAAAAAATCCCTGTGCACCAAATAATTACATATAGAATATAATTTACTTGAAATCTGGTCATAAAAATTTCAGTAAATGAACGTGTAACCACTCCCGTCGATATTCCTGCTGTGTCCTGTCAATTGCATGAACTATTCATGCTTTGTGACCACAAGTTGCATTACTAGTATTCTTTGTCATGTGCTCCTGTTTGACGTCATTTTTCTTATTATTGGACTTTAAAACTATTGTATGGATTCTCATCACTCAGAAAAACATTTTTGTTGGTATCTGATCATCGTCAGTGTGATGCCACGCCTCCCAGAAAATGGACTCCTTCGAACAATGGGTATGATTGAGTTTAGAATGGCACAAACGCTGTTGCTAGTAATTTTGGTATTCATTGGTGTTCAACAGAACACTATGCAATATCTGTGGAGATGTTCTCGACAGTTTAGGGGTACTACGGATCTTCCATGTTTAGGGAGTCGACACGTGACACCAGGTCAGCAAATCGTCAGTATTAAGTGGGTACATATATGGAATCATTTGGAAATGATACATTTAACATCCTAATGCATCTCTGAGTTAAGGCCAATCAGTGGAAGAACTGAACGCAACCGATTAGGTGATAACAAAGTACGACCATGACCGTACATCAGTACGTTGTTCTGTTAATTCGTCACCGACGGCTCACCAAACATTGTGTAAACAGTACTTCAGGTTCAGAAGGCAGGAGAGGATCACCGTACTTTTAACAGATAAATAATACATCTATGTAAATCCTACTGAAATTTTAATGATGCACAGGAACTTTTTTCCGTGAGTATATAATTACTTTGAAGTCTTAAAACTTAGAAAATCTTAAATTGAATTTTAAAACTATTGTAGTATTGCATGTTTTTTCTAACAAGCATTTTAATGTTGAGTGTGTGTATTGTTTAATTCAGTAATAAATGCTGAAAATGCTGCTCACAAATCTGACAAGTTCCGTACAATGGCGACAAGAACACGACAAGAATACCTCAAAGATTTGGCGACCAACTATGTCACCACCAGCTCACTTGATTCGGGTTCCAAACTTAGTAAGAATCTATTAAATATTAGTGTTCTATTCTGTATTATGTAACATCATAATGAAACTTGAATATTTGCAGAACTCATTGTTATGATATGTTTTTAAAATAAAAGTAAATTGTAAGTAAAAAAGAATGAACTCTGTATGCTGGTAGGTCTGAACAAAATATATTTTCCAGAAGTCCCATTAATAATAAATTTTGTCTTTAAAAAAAAAAAAAAATTGTTACTTCTTACTGACTGATTAATGTTCAAATAAACCATTTATTTTATAACTATACAGAAGAAGGAAAAAAGTAACAATGTTTTCTTAAAGTTAATGAAATCTGGTGTGTTTTCACTTTATTACTATTCAATTTATCATAAAACTTAGATTTTACAAAGATGCAAATGTTAAGATTATTTATAATATTACAGGCAAATTTGCCCTTGGAAGTGGACGCAAAAAGGAGCGAAGTAAACAGAAGGTTGTCCCAGATTTGTTTGCAAAAGGTGCCATTGTTTGGAATATACAGGTAACCTACCATATTCAAATATGTTGACTTACAAAATATCAGAAGTTGATTTATTTAAATATATTATTTAGAAATTCCTTTTGAATACAGTATTTAATTTATCTGTGAGGATATATTAATCTGTCATCTGTTTTAATCTAATTTATTAAAATACTGACTTATATTTTTTATTAACAGTTAATTTCCTTGTAATGTCAGAGCTAGCTCTGGCTATCGCCAGTTGCGAATTTTGAAAGCAGTTGACAAATTTTATTTTAGTTTGGCGAAATAATTTTTACCAAGGGATTCGGCAAGCCTCGTCCCAGATGGAAATTTCCACCACCTCGGGTGTTCTTTTTCTATTATTATTTGCATAATTAAACTGCATTTACAATAACTGCATCTTATTGATTTCAGATTGAAGATTTTGGCAGTGCTTCCCAGGTTGACTGCTTGCTTGGAATAGGAGCCGATACTTTGGTTATTATAGATGATGTCAGCAAGGATGTCATATTCATGATACCTTCAGGGCTTGTTATTGGCTGGACTGTACAGACAACCAGGTAACCTCTTCACTACTGAATTATGTGATTGTCAATCGGTGTACATTGTGATGCCAAATTCTACATTTATTCCATTCTATCGTGGCTGTGATGTTTAAACTATATCTTTTATTTTAATTAATTTGTGGAAAATTATTTCTACACAGTAACCAGAATTTGATCTGAAAATGGTGAAAAATAACCTTCTTTTAACTATGTTTTAAAACAGATTTATGTAGGTTTTCTGTGTGTCTGAACAAAAGAAAGAAACCACCGCAAGTTTTCTCCAGTTTCTATGTTAAAAATTCCTAATGTATATATTTAGCTATGTCTGTTCTAATAAATTAATTTAACATTGGGGTACTGCATCATTCAGTGGCCTGAAAAATATATCCCAAATATAATTTACTCGCGCTAATTTTCCCAATCCCATCAGACATGGGACACTAGCAAAAAATCCTGGATAAATCCCTTATAAAGTTCTCAGCTTTTTAAAGATCATTTCAGTTTTAATTTGTAGATAAGTGGTGTCGTTAAACAAAACAAAACTTTTTAAAAAAATGTACAAATTGTGATCACATCCAAGTGCTTTAATATTTCTGTAATTTAGTTTTTAGTTTTAATTTATACCCCAATATTTTTCTTGTTTTTTTTTTTTTTATCAGCATGATCAACCGTCCTTTGTCTCAGTCTTAATATTTTCAGTATTCTTTACCAGTACTGTCTAAACATGCTACAAGTGGCCAGACTAACAGCCATATTGAAGAAATTGTTAGTATCTGATGTCACTTGTTTTACTGCTATCAAATACATGTTGTAGTTTAATTAGAAATGTGCCAAGTTGGAATGTAAATATTGACAGGTATAGGGATGGTGTGTGTTTTTCAAGAATGAGAATGTGAAAACTGAAAAAGAAAAAACATCCTTGTCAGTAGTTATTTCCCTTGAACTGTAATTTGTTTTCATTTGAACTCAAACCTAGTTTCAGGTTTACTGCTTTCTTGTTTAATTTAATGTTTACAATTATGTATTTAATAGTCTGGTAGAAATGTGAACTATCTGAATTATTATTTTTTTGTTTTAGTTTGAGACTGTTTTTCAACCAAGGGGAGTGTATCCTGATGAAACCAAGCAGTGGTGAACATGAGGAGTTACAAGAAATTATTCAAAGATTGACTGCAGTTACCCAGGGATGCGAGGTGATTATTTTTCTCTCATTTTATAAAATGTATTCATTCAGTGAATGAAGACATTTGACATGTCTTAACTTCAGTTAGAAATTTTGTATTCCACATAACTGTTTATGATTGATTCTTATAAATTATTTATGCACAAATAATCAAATTAACTAAACTTATTTGGTGATTATTGTAACAAAACTAGCAAATAAAATATAAATTCACAAATATTTTGTGTAAAAATAGTTAATTTTTCAAACAAAATATTTCATATTCGAAATACATCATCAAAGTTTAATTTTTATAAATATATTTGCACCTATTTGTTAAGGCGTAATCTGATTTTTATAAATGTTTTTTCTTTCAGACAATAGAAAGAAACTTGAAAAGAAATGGTTTAGGTCAGCTTGGTTTTCACATCCAGTCGGAGGGCATTGTTACAGATGTAGAAGACTGTGGGTTTGCCTGGCAGGCAGGGTTAAGAAAAGGTAGCCGATTGGTAGAGATTTGCAAGGTTACCACGGCAACTCTGAGTCATGAACAGATAGTTGATCTTCTGAGAACAGCAGCCACAGTAAGAGTTGTCCTCGTTGACCCATTTAAGGATGGAACTCCAAGGTAGGCTCCTAGTCTCTAAATGAATAAATATTTTTCACTTTATTTAAAACATTGTCTTTAGTTCTTTATTTCTTTTTTTTCTTTCTTTTTTTTCCCCTCAGTAGTTTAGGTAGGACAGAAATACTGGATTCAATAGATTTTATTTTATTTTGCTAATCCACATACTAGTAGTTTATTTTGCAGACCACATTGTGAAACATTTTATTTCTTATTAGGGATGTTAAGTTGGTGTGGACAGTAAGCAGTACAAATTTCAATATTAAAATTATATTTGTTGAGAGTTAGTATTTGATAGGTAAACACATTTAAAGGTAGAATTTTGTTTCTGCAAATACCATGAGTATGTGATGGTGAGTTAGTATTTGATAGGTAAACACATTTAAAGGTAGAATTTTGTTTCTGCAAATACCATGAGTATGTGATGGTCATCAGTGACAGATTATTTGAAAATATCAATTGTTGCCTTTTATGTTTATGATGGGCAGGATTTAGCTCAGTCGGATGATTGCTTGAGGTGCTTGCATGCAGGATCAAACCACCTCGTTGGATCCATTCAACTGATTGGGTGTTTTCTCATTCCAACCAGTGCACCACAACTGGTTAAAGGCTGTGGTATATGTTTTCCTGAAAGTGCATATAAAAGATCCCTTGCTGCATTAGGAGAAATTGTAGTGGGTTTCCTCTCATTTCTGTCAGAATTACCAAATGTTTGACATCTAATAGCTGATGATAAATTAATCAATGTGCTCTAGTGATGTTTTAAACAAAACAAACTTTACTTTTTATGTTCATGGATTCAAGAGAGAAATGATTTTGTGTGGTAACTGACTTGCCCCAAAGTTTTTTGGTTAATGCAATAATGAAGTGTGGCTGATTGAGAAAGATGGGGTTTAAAAAGTGTGTGGTTAAACACATTTATTGCACACTATTGTCAATGGGAAAGTGTGGTACAATGATTTTTAACTCACCTTTATTGTGTATGACAAAGGCTTTTTTGTCTTGCAACCACTGTTTCTATTGACCATTATGATGATTGATTAAAGCAAAGTCATAAACGTATACTAGCAGATTATGACTTTTTTTATATGACGTCACAAGCAGAGATAAAATAGTTCATTTGACTTCTAGGTCCTCATATATTGTAGGTAAAATAACAGAAATAATTGTTTTCCCCCTTTTGTTTGATCAATTGCAGGATAAAAATATAAACTAGTTAATGAGGTAGGATGTCGGCTTTATCCTGTTCAGGCCGAATGGGAAATTAACTACTTATTCTCTATACATTCAAAACTATGAATAAATGACTCATCAATTCCCACTCATAGGTCCCCTTTTTTCTGTTAAACCAGAGCTATACCATGTACATACAAAATACCTCTTGTCTTTGATAAAGTGTAGCATATGCAGCAGCAATAGGTTGTTGTATTCTGTGCCTGAACCTAGATTGGATATAGGCACATCAATAAAGTTCCCTGAATAATTATTTAACTGATTAAACAATGTACTTAAATTTCATGAAAGAAACATTGCATTTCTTTTTCTTCCTTTTCTTATGAACTGTCAGAAAATATGGCTGGATTTAGTTGACAAAAATTTGATTCTTATTTCGAGCATTGTTGGCAATTTCCCAAATTGTGTTTATTAATGTATAGCCATTTGAATTCAGTTTGTCTTAGCCAAATCAAATCAAAACATGCTAATTCAAAAATATTTTTTAACTAGTTTATTATACAAATCATGCTGCTTTATTTATCTAGGATAGTCAACATATTTATATCTCCAAATGTTATTTATTGAGGTATTATCGGTTTAATAACCTTGTAACAAATTTATTATTCAAGGTATTATTCCAGCCAAGTTTTATTGTGTCGTCTTAAAAAACTTTATGTATGGTATATACCGGTAGAAACTGTGCAGTCCACATAACATACTGCTTTGTTAACTCTGAAAGATAATATTTCATATACCAAATTTTATTATTTGTATTTTATGGCCTCCAAAATAACTTTAATGTCAATTGTTTATGAGAAAATTAAAAGCAAGCTCTGTTAAAGTATTGTGTGCTGTTGCATTCCAGCCAAATTGTGATGATCTTATATTTAGCACTCATAAGGTCATTGATTAGTTGAAATAACCCAGTCAAGTGGTGTCTATTTGGTGGTTTTGTTTGAGTGAATGAACGCTGCTGTAGTAAGCATAAATATGATGACATGAATGGCTAAAGATAAGCAATATCCTTTGATATATTGCTATGTTTCCTTATTTTAAGCTCTTTTTAACAGCATGACAATTTCAGTGGCCCCACACTTTGTTTGCTGTCCACACTTAATTCCTTTTGCGGACTGTTGCATGCCCAGATCAAATATTGAATGTGTATTTCTCTTTTATTTTGTTCTCCTATTTGACAACTTTGCCATTCTGTACTTAACTTTTGCTTTAATAAACACATTTATTGTACTGTTTTAGTTATTTAAATAAAAAAGCATATGATAAATTATTTATTTATTTATTTTACTATTTATTAATTTTATTTATTTTACATTTATATTTTATACATTTCCAATTTGATTAAATCTGCTTTCATAGTTGTAGATCATATTAAGAACATCATTAAGCTATATGTTTTCAATGACTTTCTTAATGCAGAGTATATCATTTGATCTGTTTTTGCAACATTTTGATTAGTGTACCAGATTTTCTGTTATTTGACTTTAAAAGTACTAAGCCTTGAAGCAATTTAACTATTATTGCATTGCTGAAATTACTTTAGTACTTTAAGGTTTAGGGCCTCATTCTATGAAGCAATCTTAGCCCTAAGATCACCTTAAATGCATAATTACCTTACGCTCTTAAGGTGATGTTAGTGCTAAGATTGCTTCATGGAAGGGTCCAGTAAGGCATTTACATTTCATTGGCCCTTGTCGTATTGTTTGATTACAATAATAGCATTATACAAATTCTTGAATATACTATAGGCTTATACGGTATGTCTTAATATTGTTTTATACATATTTAAATTACATAATCAACCGAGGAAATGCATTACCTGCATTTTTCATGAAAATTTTTATGATATTTTTAACCTTCCGGTATTTAATATCAGGGTTTTCACAGCAAAATATCTGGGTTGTTAAACTCACGTGGAACTGATTGATATTTTTAACAGGGGCTTCCTAACTCTCAACTCCAACTTCCATTACTCATCAATGGGGGCTCTTAATGCTGCCATTTTCTCTGAGCGTTCCCAAGCTGAGAGAGACGCTAAGTTCAACAGCCACGGAAGCTCATACACACTGCCGTTACAGAAACGGTCTAGGTACACCTCGTCCTCATCGTCATGCTTGCATCTTCATCTCTCACACGCTCGCTTCATTGACTTGCTGCCATTGTCACCCTCTCTTGTGACTACGTGTAGTTTGTGGAATGCAATCATATTCATTTAGATTCAGGAATAATATTTATACTACTTATTGTCTTGTTGAGGTCCAATTTAATTTAATTTTTTGTTGTCTTTTTTCTATTGGTGGTGTGGGGTGGAAGTATTTTGTAGGTTTTGTTACTTATTGAAATAATATTGTTTGGATGACTATTACTTTAAAGAAAAAAGGATGACAAACTGCCAAATAATATTAAACTATCATGATCTTGTTGTCTTGATGTTATTTGTTTATGAATATTAAAATAAAATTGATTCCCAATAACCCAATTACTAAGCTACTATTATATTTCTGATATATTTTTTAACTATTGAAGATGTTTTGAAAGTTTTGTTTTTTTAAATTTCAGTCCAGTATCTGTTCAAGTTTTCTTTTCCGAAATGCTTTTTATTATCAACTAAAAATATTTAGTTTGTTTTGTAGTCTTTTTGACTTGTTTTTTAATATAGGACAATGTTTTGATAAAGATCCTTTATGTTTGTTTATATAAGCAGTTGTCTTGAAAGAAAAATTCAGTGCTGATAATTATTTATGTTAAATATACATCATTTTGCTTGTATTGCTTTTTCATAATCATCTTCAGCTGAACAAGTCTGTACATTGCATGAGTTCCGTTTGACCAAGTGTATTCTAGCCATAAATGATTAATTCTATCAAACCAATCCAGCCTGTTCCCTGTGGTCATTTCCACTGATGTAGACAATAAACAAATCATATCACTAAGCCATTATCTCAGTCACTAAGTAACGGTAGTTTTTCATTCAAATACAGATGTATTTTTAAAATCTTGTATGTGTCATGAAACTTATAAACCTATAACACTTACTTTGGATCGTAGTCATTAGGAAGTTAATTATACTCAACCATGTTTTGTAGCCAAGATTTGCATAAAAACTCAATACTAATAAAATTGATATGATTAGTTTGTTGAGATATAACATCCTCATCTAGATATATAAACATTATAAAATCAGTTTTGTTTATTTTGTTGTGCATGATGGGTTTTTTTAAAAAAACTTAACAGTAACATGCAAAATAATAAGAACTAGATTTTTTCTTCATTAATATACCAATGGATACAAATAAGGCAACACATGGTATTTTAGACAAAATTTAATTCACTACTAGAGTAGTTATGCCTGTATAAAATGCAGAGATGTAATGGTGGTATCAGATTTCATTACTGTGGAATTGACTGCCATGCAGTAACAGTTAACTTCCTCATACTGTGGACAAGGGTTTTGATTGCTGTTAGTATTTGTGTATTTCTTTTAATCAGTAAACATTAAAAAGTACTACACAACCAATTTTAAATTATACTTTAAAAACCAAAGAAAAAAACATAAGCAACTTGTATAATGATATTAATCATTGATCCTATGTAATATGAATAATAAACTACAAAACAGAATATCATTGTTACTCGACAAACTGGATGATGTCATTTGTATGTGAAACCACTTTAGGATATTTAGGGTTTTTTGTCACTTAACAAACTAGATGATGTCAATTGTATGTGAAACCACTACAGGATCTTTAGGGTTTTTTTGTCACTTGACAAACTGGATGATATCATTTTTATGTGAAACCACTGCAGGATCTTTAGGGGGTTTTGTCACATGACAAACTGGATGATATCATTTGTATGTGAAACCACTATATGATCTTTAGGGTTTTTTTGTCACTTGATAAACTGGATGATGTCATTTGTATGTGAAATCACTGCAGGATTTTTAGGGTGTTTTATCACTTAACAAACTGGATGATGTCATTTGTATGTGAAACCATTGCAGGATCTTTAGTGGTTTTTGTCACTTGACAAACTGGATGATGTCATTTGTATGCGAAACCATTGCAGGATCTTTAGGAGGTTTTGTCACTTGACAAACTGGATGATGTCATTTGTATGTAAAACCACTGCAGGATCTTTAGGGGGTTTTGTCACTTGACTAACTGGATGATGTCATTTGTATGTGAAATCACTGCAGGATCTTTAAGGGTTTTTATCACTTGACAAACTGGATGATGTCATTTGTATGTGAAACCATTGCAGGATCTTTAGGGGGTTTTGTCACTTGACAAACTGGATGATGTCATTTGTATGTGAAATCACTGCAGGATTTTTAAGGGTTTTTGTCACTTGACAAACTGGATGATGTCATTTGTATGTGAAACCATTGCAGGATCTTTAGGGGGTTTTGTCACTTGACAAACTGGATGATGTCATTTGTATGTGAAACCACTACATGATCTTTAGGGGTTTTTTGTCACTTGACTAACTGGATGATGTCATTTGTATGTGAAATCGCTGCAGGATCTTTAGGGTTTTTTATCACTTGACAAACTGGGTGATGTCATTTGTATGTGAAAACATTGCAGGATCTTTAGGGGGTTTTGTCACTTGACAAACTGGATGATGTCATTTGTATGTGAAATCACTGCAGGATTTTTAAGGGTTTTTGTCACTTGACAAACTGGATGATGTCATTTGTATGTGAAACCACTGCAGGATCTTTAAGGGGGTTTTGTCACTTGACAAACTGGATGATGTCATTTGTATGTGAAACCACTGCAGGATCTTTAAGGGGGTTTTGTCACTTGACAAACTGGATGATGTCATTTGTATGTGAAATCACTGCAGGATCTTTAGGGGTTTTATATATATATGGTTTGACATTCATCAAATGAGGGGCGAGAACTAGTTCAGTCAGAAGAGCTCTCACCTGACTTGCTTAGGTCGTAAGATCAAACCCCTTTAGTGGACCTATTCTTTGATTGTTCTCCTCCTCACCCACCCCGTCCCAACCAGTGCCTCCTGACTGGTATATCTATGTCTGTGGTATGAGCTGTCTTGTATGTGGAAATGTGCATATAAATGGTACTTTACTGCTAATAGAAAAATGCAGCAGGTTTTCTTTAAGACTTTCTAAATAATAAAAATTTTGATGATTAATAAATTCATGTTGTGTTGTTTTTGTAAGTGAAGTCATCTTTCTTAGTCTTGTCTCTGCATTCACAGTTCATTTGGTTATGTTGGAAAGAACTAATTTTTGTTCAGTGATAAACAGAATATTTTACTTATTCACCTCAAAAACTTTGTTACAGCACATGTGTTTTCGAATGTACATAATTTGCTTTTGCTTTATGATATACAATTAAAAACACTTGTACCATAATATAAATGGTCTGTCATAGTAAAATGTTTATTAATCTTTAATTATTAAACTAAGCATAATTTGAAAATCCTGTATCAGATAAATAACAAATAACAACAGTAAAAAAGTGAAAATGAATTAGAAACTGGTTTTAATGTCTAATCATTTGCTTTTGATTAAACTAAATGAAACCATTTTGGAATGTGTCATTACATTTCATTTATCACCATCTTTGCATGGTCATCAAGTTTATTTAAATCATCTGTGTACTTGTATGCTGTAAACATATATATTTAACTATATACATGTAATATCATATTGTATGCATGGTTTGAGTGAATTAGACTAGTAATAAATATAACCCAAATATATTACACATTTAAAATGTATTCATAAAAAAAGCTAAAATGAATGTTCCAAAAGAAAATGATATTTAATTTTTTTAATTTTTTTTTAATAATAAACATTTTGAGTATTTATCTTTTAAAATATAAATAATGCATTCAATGAAATTTAATTGGTTGGTTTTACTTTATTTGTATATTTTAACATTTCCATATTTAGTGCATTGATTTATTATATTATTATTTAATGTTTAATATAAAATGAATACGTGTAATATGTATGGGGCTAGATTATTTTTATTCCAAATCAACAAAATGACTATTACAGAAATTGGGGTAAGTAATTCTCAACTATTTGTCAACCACTGTGGAGTGATAGACTTATTAATATAATAATAATGCAGTAATTTAATATGTGGCTACTATAACAAACTATTATTAAGAAATAATTATGTAAATTTTCCAATACATAAGTATGCAAATTAGATGACATAATAAAAATAAGTGATATTACACAACATATACTATGTGGTTATTTGGCAGTACTCTGGTACCTTACAACAGATATACCTTGCATGCATTTCACTAAAAAGTGTAAGTAACATAGAGATAAATAAATGGCTGTAATATTTGTTTGATAGAAATATTTTGATTGTGAGCAAAAACTAAAGAGATCAACAAGAAGAAGAGACAACTAACATACATTTGGAGAATGGTTAATAACAAATGTTTCTGTTGCTTTTTGCCAGACTTTCTTACTGCACAGCTTTGCTATTTTTTTATTTTATTAATACATGTTGATAAAATATATGAGTTTCACATTTATATGTGATCATGCCACTATAGATTAAATTAATATATTTCAACACAAAATTTATATATGATTTATGAAGTGATGGATTTATAAGAAAAAATTTCCTTTTTCGTGTGGTTATTAATAAGTGGCAGACAGCAATTTTTGGCTATTACTGCCATTACAGCTACCTATTTTTTATGCTTACAGTTACAAACCTTTCTGCCTTCAGTAAATAAGGTGCCTACTTTTCTCAAACTGCCTCCTATTTTTACTTAGATAAGTTATTATAAAATAAGTCAGAATTAAAATGTGGTATATCAAAGTTTTAATTCATTTTTATTTATATTTTATGTATGTACACTTGGGGTCCGTTCAAATATTACATACCACTATTTTTGTTAAAATTAAACCCTCTTCCCCCTGTAATGCTCCGTAATGTTCGAAATACACAACCCAAAATATTACGTAATGCTTAGAAACATCCCTTCCCCACCCCCATTCATAAACAAGTCATGCGATGAGTATGTACGTGTAATATAATTTTAACATACTATTTTGCGATTTGGGAAAGAACAGATATATATTTCAACTCGATTTATACATTATGAAAGTTTTATATGTTTGCAGACTATGGCTTCTATTAAAAAGCACATTTTATAAAGTCATGCAAAAGGAGGGGGGGGGGGGGGGAAATACATTATTATGATTGTGAATTATTTAATTTTGCAGAGGAGGTGAAGAAAAGAAATCATCGTCGCCCCGAAGTATTCAGCCGAGTACGGACCACCAAAACAACTACGATGGTGTTCAGAGGTTCACGTCTCACATGTACAATGACTCCACCCTGTCCTCGGGGCGCAGTTCGGACGATGGCCGCGCCTCCTATCAGAGTCACCCCAACTCGACTGATAACTACATGTCACGTGCCGATGGTCACCTCAGTTCGGGGGATGAGCTACACTCACGCAACAGCTCCCATGATAGTTCAGACTACTCAGCTTCTGGTAAGGGTTTTGTTGGTTTTTACTGTGTTCATTCGTCGTATATGTTCTGTATGTCCGTCCATCCAATCATCTGTTGTCTGTTTTATATGTGTTTCTTTTTTACTGTGTGTTCATTCTTCCTATATGTCTGTCCATCTAAACATCTGTTTATGAATATTTTTTTCTGTTTTATATATGCTTTTAGTATATGTTTTGTTTTTGCTGTGTTCATTCGTCCTATATGTCCATCCATCCAATCATCTGTTTGTGAATATTTTTTCTGTTTTAGTATGTGTTTTGTTTTTACTGTGTGTCCATTTTTGTCTCACAAGATATAGGTATTACTTTTCCAATGGCGGTGATAGCATCATGTTTAATGTTAAAGCTATGCATTAAGATTGTTTTTTCACAAACTATAATATAAATCCTAGTTTAGTATGAAACTTGATTTAAAGTTGCAATTATGTATGTTCACAACAGTGCACCAAAAAATGTTATGGTCTGGGCGAGTCATTTAATTCCACAGAATTCTAGTTTGTTACGTATGTCCATCCGGTCATCTGTTTATTACTCTGTTCCATATATTTCTGGATGGGTCGTTTTTGTGCGTGTGTTTGGTGGTGGTGCTGGTGGTGGTGGGGATGTTTGTGGTTTGGATGGTTGTTTTGTTTGTTTCTGTATGTCCATCATGTCACCTGTTTACATACGTTTTCCTGTTCTATATGCTTCCGGTAAGGTTTTGTTTGTTTCTGTATGTCCATCATGTCACCTGTTTACGTACGTTTTCCTGTTCTATATGCTTCCTGTAAGGTTTTGTTTGTTTCTGTATGTCCATCATGTCACCTGTTTATGTACGTTTTCCTGTTCTATATGCTTCTGGTAAGGTTTTGTTTGTTTCTGTATGTCCATCATGTCACCTGTTTACGTACGTTTTCCTGTTCTATATGCTTCCGATAAGTTATTTAATATTGGTTTTGTTTTTGTACTGTGTCTCCATTCTTGATTTATGTCCATCCAGTCATGTGGTTCTCTATAATTCTCTGTTCTATATGTCTTTTGTAAGATGTTTCTTTTACTATGTCCATCCAGTCATCTGTTTATGTAGCTGTTGTGAATATCTACCTGTACCTGTCCTATTATTTATTTTTTAACGAGTGACTGTTGTTATTTTTTACAAAAAAGTTTGTTTTGTTTAATGACACCACTGGAGCACATAGATTAATTAATCATCGGCTGTTGGATGTCAAATATTTGGTAATTCTGATATGTAGTCATGAGAGAAAACCCGCTACGTTTTTCGTAATGCAACAAGGGATCTTTTATATGCACTTTTCCACAAATAGGAAAGCACATACCACAGCCTTTGTCCCGTTGTGGTGCACTGGTTGGAACGAGAAAAAACCAATCAGTTGAATGGATTCACTGAGGTGGTTCGATCCACCCCTTATTTTTAACAAGTCTATCAGAAATAGAAAGGTACACTGTCATTAATGAGGAATATGGCTGTTCATTACAAAAACAAAAAAAAGCCACCATCACCTATATTTCATAATGCAGTTACCGTTTTCTCTTTACGATGATTAATTAATCAATGTGCTCTAGTGGTGTCATTAAACAAAACAAAGTTCTTTTTCTGTTGCTCTTTAAAAATATTCTTATTGATGTATTTTTAGAAATACTTGTTAATAACAATACACAAATAAAAAGGCCAGGAATGAATGAATGATTGAATGTTTAACAACACCCCAGCACAAAAAATACATCGGCCATTGGGTGTCAAACTATGGTATGCAAACAAATAAAGTGATGATCAACATTAATACAAAAATTCAAGATTCAAACAAAAACGCAGTGTAAAGAACTGTGCAAAAATACAAATATCACAGATAGATACTGACTTTTACTCCAAATTTCAATTGTATCCCGAAGAAAACAAGGGGATTTGTGCTGTATTGGTCATTCTCAAAGAAAATGTTACACCCCTGCACCACGGTGAGGTTACAGCACACACAGGGGAAAAAGGCCAGGAAGGAAAATAATGTTTTGTTTATGACACTGTAGCACATTTTAAATCATTGCTATTTGGTATCCAACATATGATATCTGCTGTGGCCATATAGAAGAGGTCTTTCATAGGGACAGGACAGCAGTGGGGGATCTAAGGGATCCCCCTAAATTTTGTGACAGTTATATATTTTTTTTTTTTTTTCATTTGTTACATTGGAGAATCCGAGGAACAATGAATAAAAAGGTCTGGCCTTACATGTCATTGGGACAAACCCAATCACCCCACCCCACCCCACCCCTCCCATTGATGGATTTTGTGGATCCACCACAGGACATGTCGTATCACGACCTTTGATGTACGTGTCCTAGGGTACTGGTTAGGACAGGGAATTAAAAAACCAAAATCCACTGAGAGTGATTGATCCTATTACCCATTGCGTCTCAGGCAGGTGCTCTGTCACTGAGGAATATCCAACACACACACAAAGTTTATCATGTTGATGTTGTGATGTATATATATGCATTGAAGTGGAAGGGTGATATATATACAGAACAACTTTTTTTCAGTAGGTCTGTGCATGTTTAAACTTGCTGATTTAGCTGAACAAATCATAAATAACTGTCACTTTTAACAGACAAAAAAGAAAGAAAAAAAACCCCACTAATAGTTATAAGAATACCTGTCACCACATTTTATTGCCACATGTGTATGTAAATAGAACATTCTATTGTAATTTTCCTAGAATATTTTTAATATATGTAGCTACTTGGTATCTTCTTTCATTGATTCTATTTACATACACACATACTACAGTAATAAATATTAGCATATTAGATATATGGGTGGTTTTTGTTATAATTTCTTTTTAAAACTTTATCACACCTGTCCTGATTGTCACCTTGACATGTTAACTTTTTAAAAAGTCTTTTGTGATAATGTAAATAATGCAGTACTCAGCCCCGGCTATTTGTATAGGAATGAACTGTTATGCGTGACAGGTTGGGCATTGGCTCACCACATTCTTGTGTAAACTGTCGCTTGCGGATATGTAGCAATCTTTCATGTGACCCGGTTTAAGTTTTTACCTTCTGCAAACTCCATAACAGGTGTGAATGTAAGTGCATTCTATATTCATACTGTCAGACATATGTTTAAGCAGCCACCTAGTATATAAAAAAGTGCTTTAATGCAGCTGGTTTATTCAGGTCACTTTGTGCTACATTTTGATGTGGTACAATAGTAAATGGCCTCTTAAGCATTTGGTTAGGGACCGTAACAAAAGTATATTGAAGCCAGAGAGACTAAGTCACTTAGTCTTGATTCTGACCCCCCACCCCCCTCAAAAAGACTAAATGGGCAGTTGACTTTGGCTTCATCCAAATTGACGTTGCAGAACAAGGTTTGGAAAAGACCAAAGGAAGACAGTAGTAATATAAAAGATGCAAACAGTATTTATTCATGAATGCACATAGTGAAACAATGTTTTAAACAGTGATATGAGGCCAACCAAGGCACTCTGAAAGGCTTTGTAACTATTAAACTATACATCCAATGACAATATGCCCATTGGTATCTTTCATCAGACGCCAATGACATAAGCTCCAAGTTGGCCTATTTCAAGTCATATGTTCCAGCAATTTAAGATAATTTATGCTTCTTTTCTCTTCTTTTTTGCTGTTGCAATTGCCGTTTTTCGGCTCTATTCCAGCGCTTGATGTGCAAGGTAGAGATTTTTTAAACAACTTGTATTGTTGTTAATATCTTGATGCAGAGTTGAGTTGAGTTGTTCCTGTCAAGTCTCTTTTTGTTAATTAGAAGTTACAATATATCGTGAAATGTTTTAATGCGCTGTTTATTGGGAGAAAATATCATACCCACCCGCGACACGACGCCACACGCAAATTTCGATAAATGAAAAAAGAGAAGTGACTCTTATTAAAGAAAATCATCCTAAACACGCTCAAGATGTATAACAACAATTGTTTGTTTGTTTTTTGTTTTGTTTGTTTCATTACTTTATTATTTATTAGTGTTACACATGATTGCCAAACCACTTGTCATACTAAGAGAGCTAACTCTTTACGATCGTTACAACGGCAAGACCTGTGTGGTACCAACATGGCCGTTATAACGAGAGTTGACTGTAATACATACCTAGCCACCTTGATATCCTGGTTTGTATGGGCAGTAGGTCGACAATAAATACCTTGGCCAGTGTTTTGAAGCCTTTTGGGTTGTGTTTGTATGATGATTTTCAAGTTCAAAGCAAGTGAAGCCAAAAGTGATAAAAAGACTAAATGGAGATGTTGAAATCATAAACCCCCTCCCCCCCAGACTAAGTGACTTAGTCTCTCTGGCTTCAATATACTTTTGTTACGGTCCCTTATATAATACAGATGGCTCTGAGCATGTTTATACATTGTAATACATGCATGAGCAACCATTTATTATTTCCTATGAATTAGCCAATCGTTTGTAGACCTTGTAACTCCCATCTGTTACATTAATATATTTGGTGGCATACGGTATCGTATTATGATCTTTCAGCATCAAGTGGAAAAAATTGCACAGCTAGTGCCAGTGAATACTAATAGACTCCATCATATGTAGGGTAAAAAAAAGTACACCCGAGGTGGTGGAAATTTCGACGCGGAACAAGGCCTGTCGAGTCCCAGGGTCGAAATTTCCACCACTGAGGGTGTACTTTTTCTATCCCACATGACTACATATGATGGAGTCTTTTTTTTTCTGCCATCCATTCAATAAATAGACCATTATTTTACATGAACAAAGAAAGATGGCTGAAAATGTAACTTCTTTATTTGACCGTTTTATCATAAATAAACTATACTATCATATTTGCTGCGTTTGTCTCATGTGTTAAATATAATTTAACACTACAAATTAACAAGATAGCTTTTATAATGAAGGTTTTAATAACTAACCAACTTGCATTGATATGACATCATATCTTACCAATGCCATAATACTCCCCATATTAAATTCAATGACGTCATAGCCCATGCACGACAGATTTATTCCGCATGGGCTGACATGAAATAGGTCTGTCTTGCATGGCTAGAGTTGAGAGATATGTGTATCTAGAATGTAACATAGCATAGTTTTTTACTGAAATGTTTTGTGCTTGACAGTTACACATACGGCTAATATTTAGTTGGCCTGTATTAAGCTGTTGCACACTAATTGATGGACACCAGTGGGTGGACACTGGTGTGACACTAGTATATCTAGTTTACCTGTATCTCTGTATGGGCTAGACAGGATTTTTCTGAGGTCTGTTATTATAGCCCAGGTAAGAATTAAATGTATGTACTAAATAATTCTAAAGGAGAGAAAAAAAAAGACATGTATTACAGAATTATCCTCATAAAATGCAGTTAGTACTTGCTACAAGCAGTATTTTTTACATTGGCTGAGCTTGAAAAAACCACAACTTATGTGTAATTATCAGTTAGTGAAACCATATCTGTACATATATTGAAGAATGTTCTGAATTAAGAAATTTGTGTAAATTTCATGTTTAAATTCAAAACAGTAAGGATAATTTCCTGAGTAATTGGAAATAAATTAACTCTTTAAAACAATCTGTGTTTTGACTGCAAGAGTCATATCCATTGTGCATTGTTATTTTTAACCATTTCACTGACAGAATTAAGTGTGAAATTCAACATTTTGAAATGTCATAATGCTGTAAGTTGCAAATGACTGACAAATATCACACTCTTTCACGAAAGTCAAAAAGTCACACATTTGAATTTGCACTTTTGAAAAGATCTTTAAATAGCCCATTTAGAATACACAAAGCATTTTATTCTCTGGATGTTTCTAGCTGAGAATTACATGACAGTTAGTAAACTTATAGAGAATGGGTGTCGGCTAATTATAATCATTAACTATTGCCACTAAATAAAACATAAGTATAAATTAAGTATGTGTCAATAAATGGTGGACTCTCTTCATAAAATGGTTGTTACTATAATGATAGTACCTTGATATGGATATATATTACAATTTGATTGCACTGATAGTCAGTAATGTACTTTAAAAAAAAAAATAATAATAATCAGGAGCAAAATTTTATTGACAACTATAAAAATCACATTTGTTATACAAGTGGTTTCTAGGGTATGATATTAACACAATATATTAAAACAACCAGAACAGTAACTCAGATGAATAACTCAGGTGAGAGGATAGCTAATAATAATGTTTATCACAAATGATTTTAATAGCAGTCTGCTAATACTATAATTATATTATGTTTTGTAGTCATGTGTTTTGCTGCAGCATAGGTTTTCCCTTTTAAAATCAATGTCATTTACATGTGGCCTTTACTCTTCATGAATTGTAAATATGAACCAGAAGAGAAATGTGTGTTTAGGATTGTCCTATAAATTGTGAAAATACTTGTAATATTTGTGGCCATAATTCTAGGTCAGATATTGTATGTGTATGTAGGCCATTAAGTGTTTACATGTGGTTACCTTGCATTTGGGTTATTCAATGTTATATCAAACGTGTTTATTTCTGTCACTGAATTCCTATGCACAGCTGCATATAGCACTGCGTTTAGTGCAGCCTTTGTCACACACATTTGGGCTGATCTAGTGCCAATGGATTTGTCAGCTGGCAGGTTGTTGAAAAATAGTTTTAAACTTTTGTAGCTGTTTGTGTTGTTTCTGTAATGGCTTGAGCTGGCAGTGTGTGTTTGGATGTTTGCTGTCTCATGGTGTTGTGTGTTGGTCTCTACTATTTTCACAGCAGGTCTTTGGGTAACTGGAACAAAATTATCTCCACTTGTCACATTGACATTTGTGTTCAATTTCCAGTGCTGAGGTATTTTTGTGTGTGAAGGAATCATTTATTGTAGTTTGTGCTTTGAGTTACTTTAAGTTTTTGATTGTTGACAACTTGTTTAAAAAGAAATTTACTAAATGCTTTGTTTTGTTGTTGCAGAAAAACTGGTTTGTGTTATATATAATTATATATGGAATATTAGTATATATATATATATATATATATATATATATATATATATATATATATATATATATATATATATATATATATATGCCAGTGTTATTATTAAAAAAAAACAAATATTAACATTTTGATTACGAGTTTCTGAGAAATAATATGGTAAACATATTAAATTATTTACCTTCTATTTTAATAATTTACCTTTTATTTCAGTAATGTTAAAAGTAAATGTTTTTAGGTATCCCAATCAGAAAAAAAATCAATATAGTTTAGGAATTGTTTTTCTATGTGGATTAAGAGCCTGGTTGAATTGTTTTGTCACGAATGTGTATCACATTCCAATAATTTGTAGATGGTTACAAATGATATAATTTATTGTAAACAGTTTTCTTTACTATTACCTAGAATATAAAAATGTATGTCCAAGGCTCACACAGGGAATAATCATGTTTTAGCCAATTTTCAGATATTTAGAGTATTTGTTTGAAAAATAATACAAAATGGCTAATTTAAACATAATTGTATCAGCCGTGTACTAAAATGTTGCAGCCACTTTGCATAAAAATTAACAACTGGCTAATTTGACTATGGGCAGGGTGAGCCCTGTACGACAGATTGGTGTGCGTGTGGATGGGTAATTCTTGGCATACTTCCATCAGAGAACTGTTCAAGCACGCCTGTCGTGGGCACAACCTCTGACTTCGCCAGAGAGTTCTGTCCATGACAGGGACAAATTGGTGATTTTTTATTTAATTTGTTTATAACACTTGTTCGCAGTGGTCACACAGGGGATTCAATTATTGATCTCCGTTCTGCAGTGTTAAATACACGTACCTCATCTCCTTTCAGGGCAGGACATAGCTCAGTTGTACAACACTCGCTCGATGAGCGGTCGGTCTGGTATCAATCCCCGTCAATGGTCACACAGGGGATTCAATTATTAATCTCCGTTCTGCAGTGTTAAATACACGTACCTCATCTCCTTTGAGGGCGGGACATAGCTCAGTCTTAAAAACACTCGCTCGATGCGCGGTCGATCTGGGATCAATCCCCGTCAGTGGTCACACAGGGGATTCAATTATTGATCTCCGTTCTGCAGTGTTAAATACACGTACCTCATCTCCTTTCAGGGCGGGACATAGCTCAGTTGTACAACACTCGCTCGATGCGCGGTCAGTCTGGGATCAATCCCCGTCAGTGGTCACACAGGGGATTCAATTATTGATCTCCGTTCTGCAGTGTTAAATACACGTACCTCATCTCCTTTGAGGGCGGGACATAGCTCAGTTGTACAACACTCGCTCGATGCACGGTCGGTCTGGGATCAATCCCCGATGGTGGGCCCATTGGGCTATTTCTCATCACAGCCAGTGCACCACGACTGGTATATCAAATGCCATGGTATGTGCTATCCTGTCTGTGGGATGGTGCATATAAAAGATCCCTTGCTGCTAATCGGAAAGAATAGCCCATGAAGTGGCGACAGCGGGTTTCCTTTCTCAATATCTGTGTGGATCTTAACCATATGTCTGATGCCATATAACCGTAAATAAAATGTGTTGAGTGTGTTGTTAAATAAACCATTTCTTTCTTTTTTTCATCTCCTTTGATCTGGAAAGTTGTCTTCATTAATGTTTAATTAGTCTTCATGACTTGGCTTTGAACAGTACTTTTATTAACATTACATGCATCATGACACAAACTAATTCTGTTTTGGTGGTTACTAGTAAATAGTTTTTATCTGCTGGTTTATGTTTTAATGAATTATTTAGACAATTCACAATGAAATGTTTAGTATGCCATGAGGTAATGTTTTAATTCTGATTTTCTCTTGTCTTGCCTTCTTGATCTTATTATAAATATGTTACATGCTTTTCAGTTTGGAGTTGAGTAGTGCAAGATCAATATTGTTTTTTAAAATATCTTTTGAACGTGAATAAATGAGTAAAAATTTTTTAATAATTTTGTTTTCCTTTTAGGTAGCAGTAGTAGACACTGGAATCCAAGATCAATGATCCAGAACCAAAATCAGGTAAGTGTACTCCTTTATGTGTATTATTGTTTTAATTAAATAAATTACCCTATTTTGGTTATCACAGCAGCAGATTGTAAGAAAGTCCATTAAGCTAATTTTATTTTGTATATTTCCTTGGTTAATTATTTCAAGTTACTGACCCTAGTTAGTAAAATATGGTGTGACTTTAAATCACTGATTTGGGGGAGGGGGATTAGCATGTATATTCTAGTTGTAAAGTACTCACCTGATGAACATTTCAGTCTAGGATTGATTCCCATCCATGGACCCATTGGGCTATTTCTCGTTCCAGCCAATGTACAACAACTGGTATATCAAAGGCTGTGGTATGTGCTATACTGTCTGTGGGATTGTGCTTATAAATGAAAAATGTATCAGGTTCCTATCTAAGACTATATGTCAAAATTACCAAATGTTTGATTTCCAATAGCCTATGATTTATAAATCAATGTGCTCTAGTGGTGTCATTAAACAAAATAAAATTTAACTTTAACTGACTTCTTGGAAAACTGATTGCTTTATTTGAATTATACAATTTTTGATGATTGGTTTTCTTCATTTTAGGTGAAACGAAATGATTTAAATGGTGGCATGGAAACAAGTCAAAGTGTCTATGTTAGTGGTTCAGAAAGTGTGTACACCTCATCTTCCCAGTCAACAAACTATGCATCACCCCAGAGACGACATTACTTGAGTTCACAGCAGACTGATTTCTCATACACTGGAACTCCCCTTACTGGAAACATAGCTCTCGAACTTCTCAAGCAGTCCCAGAACACAAAGTATCTGTTACGCCAGGGAGCAGACAACCCTCCCCATGGCTTCACATCCGACCCCCCGTCCAGCTCCAACACAAACCTCAGTCAAATCAGTGAAGGGTCGTCGTACTCAAGTGGATCATCACACGCCCAGGTGATGTCTAAGGAATCGAAGGACAGGGGCATTATTACAAGCAAAGGTAAACTAATAGAGATTTGAGGGGAAAAGCTGTTAACTTCAAAAAAAAAGTTAGAGGAAACATTTGAATTGGTTGGTTGGTTGGTTGGTTGATTGATTGTTAGATACATGGAATATTAAAAAAGACCTTGTTTCAATGGATAAACTGAATGGAAAAAATATAATGTTTGTGTTTTGTTACACCTTTCAATTTTTATCTCAAGCAAAAAACCCATTTAGCACTGTTTTGTTTTATTTGGGGTTTTTTTTGGTTTTTATTGCCATTACATAAGCTAATGCAAAATATACTATATTTTCTGCATACATGTGTAATCAGCCATAAATGAACAAATGATCCTACAGTATTTGAATCTGGATTATCATTGAACATAATATGTTTCTTTCTAAGACAGATAGATAACACTTATCAACACTTTGATAATGCACTATTACTTCAAAGATGTAGCAAGATTGTTATATTTTTGTTATAAAATTACTACCAAAATTTGAAATCTAATAAAGTATCCATTACTACTTGCTTATGATACTAGAGCTACACAAAACAATATGGGGTGGTAATAATTGATAAATGGTACTTGCTGTATTAAATGGAAACTGAATGTGTTAATTTTAACAGCATTCTCAGTTTTAACAGAAGTGGTTAAATAAAGTGTAGAGCCTAAAGGCTTTTGCTTCCATTTGTATTGGCAATTAAAAATGTGGGTAGTTGCTTCTGTTAATCTGCCATTTTGGATTTGATCTAGTTTACTGCTTTCCGGATGTCTGATTTCTATAGACTTTTTATATGTTCATCAGTATACCTCAACAAATTGAAATCCGTCGAAAAACATTTTGTTGCAATTTTTTCAGCATCTAAACTGTATTTTGACTCGCCTATCTATAAGTAATAACAGCTGTCATTAGTTGTACATTCTTTGCAAAATTATTCAATATTAATTTTTAAAACTCATTTCATAAGGATGGCCTTCACTGCCTGTCCAAATTATGGAGTTGTATATAAACTTAATTTGATTAATTTGTGAAGCTTTGTGTGTACTCTGGTTTGCATATTTCTTATGTAGTAATACATTGTTATTTTAAGGTGATCCAGTAGTGCCACAGCGGAAAGATTCTTTACAGCACATGAACAAACCTTTCAAAGTTTTGCAACACAAACGTAGCCAACTAGATGGTTCCCCTCACAGTAGTACAAATAGCAGTCCCCGATCATCAAACAGGTAGGACTATTAGAAAGGAAGAAACATTCTGAATTGTGGTTAAGCAATATTCACAGTTATTAACATCTTCATGAGCATCCAAACCACATGCTGGAGGGGAGGGTACCTAATGCCAGTGTACACATTTAACCGGTAAAAAAAAAATGTCAATAAAAATGTCCCTTGCAAAATCAATATTTTATGTACTCTTTCAAGAGGAGGGAGAAGTAACCAAAAAAGAGTATGTTTTGTAGGCTTGTGAAGCTGTTAACAGTGTGAATGACCGTTGATTGTATCTTCTTCATTTGTTTTTTTGATGATAAACGTCTCACAAGCTCATATTTTATATTTGATTATTCGATAAAACATTTTTTTATAAATTAATAAAAATTGGTTAATTTTTTGGAAGAGGTATTCTTACTGCTATAGTACATATCTGTTTCATTTGGAATTTTGCCTTGTTTAAAAAAAACCAGATGTGAAGTTTTTTAATGCATAATTACAGTTAAAAAATTATCCCAGTTTTGCTGGTTGTTAATCTTATCATGTTTCATATATTTCTTGTCTGGTATGTCATCAGAAGAATCTCTTACATGTCTGTATCTTAATATTGTGTTTGTATTGTTTTGTGGAATATAAATCTGTCTGGTATGTCATCAGAAGAATCTCTTGCTTGTCTGTAATATTAATATCATGTTTTGATGTATTGTTTGTGGTACAGAAATCTATCTGGTACATGTATGTCATCAGAAGAATCTCTTGCTTGTCTGTAATGTTAATATCATGTTTGTATATTTTGTGGAACATAAATCTGTCTGGTATTTCATCAGAAGAATCTCTAGCATGTCTGTATCTTAATATTGTTTGTATTTTTTTGGTGGAACAGAAATCTGTCTGGTATGTCATCTGAAGAATCCCTCGCAACTCGTCTGAGACCTGGCGCAACCAGTCACTCTCGACCGCTGAAACCTCTAACTAGTAACTTCCAGGAGGAGCTGATGAGACTCATAGATCCAGATGTATCCGAGAAAGACCTCGCCAACTTTGCTGTATGTACTCACTGGCAGAAGCTGAACATCTGTTAAAGTAGCTTAGTGTCCTCACAAATATGTCACTGTTTATTAGTGTCACATTCTCATAGTCTTTGTTATGTATCTCCCATTACGGTACTTAAAAAAAAAAAACATTTTTTTTTTTTTTAAAGATATTTTCTATAATAACAAATAATAACATAACAAATAATTTGGATGGATATGGCCGCAGATCTTTATTACAAAATACATAATAATAATAATAAACCAATATGGTGAGCAGGCACATATTATCTAAGCGGGGTACCACCCTCTAGGGTGAACCATAGCAGGACAGCCTTCCAATATGCCCATGTATAAGTGGGTAACCAAGCTGAGTATCTACCTACAACGGTACCGGACACAACAGCACCCAAACTACTCCCTAGGGGAAACCATAGCAGGGTATACCATATACATGTAGGACATAAAGGACCGTAGAACCCACTTGCATTCCAACCCAAAAACTCCTAGGGTATACCATAGCAAGTTTCCGCCCCCTAGGGTACAACCATAGCAGAGCACATAGGAAGCACTACCTTGGGTACCCGGTATAAATGAGAAAACCACCAGCTTTACAGGGTGACCTCATCCTGAAAGCAACCAGTATACAATTAAACACTAAAACATAAGTATGATACCAGCCTGCCCACCATATTCCGCACACTTGGTTTCAGATCTGCGACGATAAAATGTTCTGCACCTTCAGATGGGGTTACAGTCAATTTGAAGCACTACTGATGTGCTCAAACACCCCAGTCTGATTATCACAAGTGTTCATGATGTTCAACACACTGAAATTACTGTTCGGCTTCCACACAATGTATCTTCAAGAAAGCAAACGAAACTCCACGGCAGCAATGTAACACATTACAGAATAATGCTACAGAAAAATTGTCATATACATACATGTGTACATGCATAACTAAATTTCTATACTGTACTACAATCTAACATGTATCTACCTCCCATAAAGAGGTACTTGACAAAATTACAGTACGTCTTACGAATATGAAGAATAACATGTCCACATATCTACATAACTATAATATGTATAAAAAAACCAAAAAACAAAACAAAACAAGTTATGTGAGCGGTGGGAGGGAAAATTCAGCGAACAGAAAAAACGTCCTATAACCACGAGGTAGAGTGAAAAAGAGATTAAAAAAAGGGGGAGTAACTCAGCAAGCATGTACCACACCGAGGTCTCACAGCACACATGCGAAAATACTAAAATAAACCAGTTTAATTATAAATATTAAACCTCATTATTTTAAGATATTTTCTATAATAACAAATAATAACGTAACAAATAATTTGGATGGATACGGCCGCAGATCTTTATTACAAAATACATAATAATAATAATAAACTAATATGGTGAGCAGGCATGTATTATCTAAGCGGGGTACCGCCCTCTAGGGTGAACCATAGCAGGACAGCCTTCCAATATGCCCATGTATAAGTGGGTAACCAAGCTGAGTATCTACCTACAACGGTACCGGACACAATAGCACCCAAACTACTCCCTAGGGGAAACCATAGCAGAGTATACCATATACATGTAGGACATAAAGGACCGTAGAACCCACTCAAGTATACCACCCACGTGCATTCCAACCCAAAAACTCCTAGGGTACACCATAGCAAGTTTCCGCCCCCTAGGGTACAACCATAGCAGAGCACATAGGAAGCACTACCTTGAATACCTGGTATAAATGAGAAAACCACCAGCTTTACAGGAAAGCAACCAGTATTCAATTAAACACTAAAACATAAGTATGATACCAGCCTGCCCACCATATTCCGCCACTCAGAGCTGTCTATACAGCTCTGCAAAGCCCCATACCTGCATAGATACTGCGGCCTATTTAAAAATGAGTTGTAGTAACAAAAGCCTCTATGGCGCCCTTCAGTGTGTTTACGAAAATAGCTTTTCCTATTTCAGCGAGATGTACCCCATCATCCCTAAACAAACTTGGACAATCATATGAAATGTCATCGTGTCTGACAACCTGCCCTCTTGTCTGCAAAACTGCTTTTCTGCCTGATCTATTTACTCGCTTACGCTTCTTCTCTATGGATTTCACATTATTGCCACCCCTCCAAACTAATCTTGGGAGAATATCCGACCAAACAATCACACAGTTGGGCAACAACTGAGCTAGCAGTTGAATGTCACGCTCAACTTGAGCACACAAATCTGAAGTAGAACAAGTGGCCAGATCATTGCCACCTACATGCAGTAAAATGTACTGTGGCTGTGAAAAATGTAACAGATGGTTATTAACAAGATTTAAAACACCAGCCCACCTCAATCCTCGACGTCCCAACCAGGTTATATGGACGCCTAGGTTAGCCAATCTCAAATGACGATCCAGAGTTGATACTGCTCTTCGGTTAGCCCAATAGATTATCGAGGATCCAACCAGCCATATGTCTGCAAAACTCACGAAGAAATAGATTAATAAAATACACATACAATTATTCATCTCAGATTTTAAATGACCAGACGAATGTACTTTTGAAAAGTATTAGATTTCCACTGCCCCAATCCTTTAATAATTTTAGGAGAAATTCCGCTCATAGCTAATGTTGTGGCAGCTCCTATACGGAAAGAATGTGACTTGTAGTGTGCCTGCGGTAATCCCAAAGCAATAATTACCTTTGACAGCACAGCACTAAATTGATACCTATTTAGAGGTTTGCCATTCTGGTGTATGAACAAGTAGTTATTTTTACATGTAGATGGTCTAACCAAAAGGAACTGCTTTAAATTTGTAACAGGACAGATTTGATTGTCTGGGATGTAAGGAATGTGCACCTTCACACCTTGACCTCTTTGATCAGTTTTGGAATGTTTTAATGAAACAACCAAATTGGAATCCTGGCCAGCATTTAAAGTAACATCCCCCAACAATACAGGCCTCTGGGGTAAAGATCAGTTCACTCACCCTAAAAAGGCCAAAAAATGTTAAACAATAGGCAGCTCTAAATAAAAGCACTTCATACATTAATGAACATATTTTTTCTAACTGTGTGAATTTGCATGAGCATATATTGTAAGTAATCGGGGCCCTACTATCGGACTGGCGATTTAATCTCCTAAAACATTCAAGTGATTTCCTAACTATGAAAAAGGAAGTTGGATCCTCCCACCTCCTCAACTTATGGACATAACTAAGACCGGATACATAACTAGCAACTGTAGTTACCAGAATGAAAAGCTATGAATAATCAAATATGATCTAGTTGTACTGGCCACATGTCTGGAAGTTGCAGTGATTGTCTAAATTGGACAAAATTTCTAAAAGCATTAGCATATACAGTTCTGGTACTGCTAGACATGCTAGCTTCTAACAATCTTCCAAGTTCATGGTGAAGATGGACCACATCCATGCTGGAAAGGTTGTCTGCTCTCTGTCTGCCTGTGGTGCTAGCCGTCGAAACCTCTGGAACTGTAAACGCGACAAGCTGTCTGTTAACGCATTAAAACATCCCGGAATATATACTGCTTTAAACAAAATGTTCAACTGTAAACAGCGGAGTACAAAAACACGCAGTAAGGTTAAAATATTACTGGATTTTGATGTCATGGAATTTATTATGGCAACCATGGCCTGGTTATCAGAATGATATATCAGTTTTTTGTTGGACAGTCTATCCCCCCAAATGAATGTAGAGACCAAAATCCGAAATAATTCCAACAATGTGATGTCCATTGCATATCCCTTCTCAAACCAGAATTTGGGCCAGGCAGCACAACACCAACTACCATTGTAAAAGGCCCCAAATCCATTACCCTGTCTAGCAGAACTATCAGTAAACAAATGTTCATGATCACTGGAAACCCAGAACTGGTTGCGAAAGGCCGAGATTCCATTGAAAGACTTGAAAAACGTTAGCCACAATTTTAAGTCGGCTCGCAATTCAGCTGTCAACCGCAAATGATGGTTAGGTTTTGATAGCCCAATGGTGGCATTGATCAGGCGACGACAAAAAGTACGACCTGGGGCAATTGCCCGACATGCAAAATTTAAAACGTCCAGTAATGATTGTATTGATCTGAGAGTAGTTTTCTGCCCCTTCAGCATGTCTAAAATCCTGTCAACAATTTCTGTCACTTTCGCCGTTGGAATTCTTATCAACATATGGACAGTGTCAATTTCAAGACCAAGAAAAGAAATGACTGTCTGTGGGCCTTGTGTCTTATCTTCAGCAATGGGAACCCCCAATCTATCACACAAGGAAAGAAAACAGTCTAAATTGTTCTGACATTGTTTAGTACCCGCTGATCCACCAAACAAAAAATCATCCAAATAATTAATCAGTTCCCCACCAGGAAAATGCTGTCGGGTAGCCCATTCTAAAAACGTGGCAAATTTTTCGAATGTTGCACAGGAAATGGAACAACCCATGGGAAGACACTTGTCAAAGAAATAATTATCATCAAGCTTAAAACCCAACAAATCAAATTCACCAGGCCAAACAGGTAATAACCGAAAAGCAGACTTTATATCGGCTTTGGCCAAAAGTGCACCTTTACCCAACCTCTGTATCATATAAACAGCCTCATCAAATGAGGTATAAGAAACTGAACACAACTGAGGATCAATAAAATCACCGAAACATTCGGGGATAAGACAAATGGTGTATTACCCTGAAGTCACCGGGAGTTTTCTTTGGGACTAAACCCAATGGTGATATGCGTAAGGTTGCAATGGGTCTGGTAAGAAAACGTCCTGCAATTCTACCTATTTTAACTTCTTTAAGTATTTTTTGCTTTGTTAGGGGGATATTGTCAGTAACTGATTTCAAATTTTTAGCATCAACTGGCACATGGGGGCCTGTATAATATAAATGAAAACCATTAGCAAAACCATCAAACAACTCCTGGGAAATAACAGGCGAATAAGACTGCAATTCTGATCGAAGAACATCAAGCTTTATTTCTGTAAAACCCAAGCTAAATTTACTAGTATTCCCTTTTTCCCCCACCTCTGCCTTGATTATAACTTCATGCACTCCAGCTGTTACGAAAGGACTGGTCATTTGACCCACCACGGACAATTCATTTTTGAATGGTTCCCCTGACAACTAGTACACGTGTTGAAAATGACACGATTTCCATTTGCAATTCCCCTTATTGAATGCGAAACATAATCCTTTGCTACCTTGGGCAGGACTGTTGCTGGGTGAAAAAGAATGCTGGGCAACCTGAGGAACAGATAGCAAGCGAAGCCACAGATCACTGTTGATTTTTGCCCATGATTGCAGGGTAAGTGCCTGACGTAAGCGAAACTGCTCATCATACGACCTCCAGCCAAACCCATGTGTTCGGGTAGCAGCATCTCTAATAACCGACATGTACTGAGTAAGCTCAGTGGCTTTCTCAGCGAATTTTTGGACATAAATATGCATAAAAATTATAAAAGCATCTGTCCATTTTTCAACAGAGGTAACTTTATGCTTACTAACCCGTGGACGAGCTTCAACTGCCCCATTCCCAGTCACAAATAAACTACCACCCTCAAAATGTTCCTGCAAATCAACCGCACCTTTTAAAAGTAATGCTATGTTTATGTACTGATTAGCCCATATTTTTTGGCGCATTACCATTGGCACATGTGATGCGATGTCATCTTCATTTAATAGCAAAATATCAGGGTTCCCACTTCAAAGATATACGGAAGATCCTGTGAACCCAAAACGGGCCTCTCTCCCTAGCGACCGGCCTCGGTGGCGTCGTGGCAGGCCATCGGTCTACAGGCTGGTAGGTACTGGGTTCGGATCCCAGTCGAGGCATGGGATTTTTAATCGAGATACCGACTCCAAACCCTGAGTGAATGCTCCGCAAGGCTCAATGGGTAGGTGTAACCACTTGCACCGACCAGTGATCCATAACTGGTTCAACAAAGGCCATGGTTTGTGCTATCCTGCCTGTGGGAAGCGCAAATAAAAGATCCCTTGCTGCCTGTCGTAAAAAGAGTAGCCTATGTGGCGACAGCGGGTTTCCTCTAAAACAACAGTGTCAGAATGACCATATGTTTGACGTCCAATAGCCGATGATAAGATAAAAAAATCAATGTGCTCTAGCGGCGTCGTTAAATAAAACAAACTTTACTTTTACTCTCCCTAGCGTTATTAGAAGTTGAACACAACTGTCTCCACACATTCTCACCTGTCCTACCGGTCGTCGTCGCCTCTGCTGCGACAGCTGCAGACCCTATGGGTTCTGTCATCGGGGTAACGCATACACCTGAAGTTTTCCGTGCCTTGTTGCCGATACTGTGCTAGAGCAACCCCCTCTCTCGGTCCCGCGCCCCCGCCGACATGACTTGCATACGCTGCGCCGAACTGGCGGCATAGTGAATCGATAACAGTTATAGATAGCATAAACAATGACTAAAAACTTAGCGATTCGCTTCTGGCGACAAATACCACGCTTTTAGCTTTTTAAAATTAAAAAAATTCAGCGAACAGAAAAAACGTCCTACAACCACGAGGTAGAGTGAAAAAGAGATCAAAAAAGGGGGAGTAACTCGGCAAGCATGTACTACACCGAGGTCTCACAGCACACATGCGAAAATACTAAAATAAACCAGTTTAATTATAAATATTAAACCTCATTAAGGACAAAGCGATTATTCAGTCACTTTGGTGCATGTAGTTTTTATCCAAAATAGGTGTCATATGTCACAAAATTATTTCATTCACAACAAATATTAAAATATATAATGAGTAAATGTATTGTCACAATTTTGTATTGTTTTAGTCAAGAAAATCTAGTCATCCCCACAGAAGCCACCGGTTACAAAGGACTATGTCTGATGAGAGTTTGCACAATACAAAGGGAACAATATCCGGTGGTGACCACAACCATATTGGAAGCAGTGATGCCCTGTTTTCTTCAGCAATTCCGGTTCATATCACTCGTATGGAGGACAGTGACAAGGAACAGAGGTGAGTATCCACTCTTAAATTTTTGAATTGGCGTTTTAGCAGTTATATTTTTAAAGTTATCCAACAAGCTTTACAACCAGAAAACGTCATGACTGAACCAAGTTTCCAACGTGAAATATGTAAATTTGAACCAACATTATTCAATCTCAAATTGTAAAAAAACCATACTAATTTAACACTATTTTGATGTGTCATAGTTTAGAGGACATATTAGTGAGTCTAAGTGCCAAAATAAAATTTACAGAACTTATTAATATTTGTTTTTAAATATTTTTTAAAAACCATTCGATCACAATCCATGATGTCATTGTTTATGGTAGTTTATTTTCACTTTCAATCGACGACGACTAATCCATCCATCATCTACTTAAGTCTGTATTATCAGTTATTTTCGCAAATACATCCTGATGATCCTGAAGTTTGTAACTTTAAATTTTAGAAGGTAACTGATCAGCAATTTGAGTGAATTTAAGTATTTCTGTAACTCACGTGAACTGATGGTGCATATGAAATATTGTAACCTTCTTGTTGTATAATAAGAGAGAGGACAAAATACATCAATAAAGAGGATGACATACTGATTTTACCAGAACCTACAAAATATTATATTTCTTCATTCATACAAATTCAAAATTATTAACAGGATTATATAATTTTTTAATTTACAATATACAAGACTTGAATTTTTTTTTTTTCAGATTATCTCCAAGAGCCATAATGGATACTAAGATGGGGGTTCGACCCCGGAGCCACACCACCATGGATTCTCACGGTCACAATGTGCCTCTTCCTGAGACCACTGCTGGGCTGGATTGGTCCAATTTGGTGGATGTCGCAACCAAGGCTATTGAATGTAAGTTAATACCAGATACAGAGTTTAGGAATATTGTACAGTGGACTCTGTCCAAACTGACATCTGTGTAATCTGGATTTCTGTGTAAACTGGCATGATCTCAAAGTCCCAACCATTGACAATAGTTTAGCTGACATCTGTCTGATCTGGCGCTCTGTGCATACTGACATACTTTCACTGTATTTATTAAAAAAAAATATATGCCTGTCTTTGACAGGTCGTATTATGGTTGGCGTTGTCTGTCCATCATCAAACCTTGCATGCAAATACAACTTAGGATGGTGGTGTGTCATGTACCGTAACTAGGTCACCCTAACCTACTTTTCACACATTACTGCACATAAAAGGAAATCTTTGTACTGCCCATATTTTTCATATCAATTCATATAGGATCATCAAATCTTGCATGTAAGTACAACTTGGGATGGCAGTGTGTTGTGTGCCATTACTAGGTCACTGTGACCTACTTTTGATCATGTACCTCACCAGGATTCTTGTTTTTCTAAATGTCCTGCTTTTAAAATTGTAGTTTATTTACTTTCATGTTCTGTCTAATTAATCATGTTTCTTTAAAATAAATAAACATATTGTGGCCGCTGGGTAGGGTTGAGACTAAAAATGCCATAATTATTTATGCCTGGCAGGGGTGATGCACTTTTTTACCTAATCAAATATGATTTAATTGATGTTTAATTAAGTTGCCTGCAGCTTCCCTCATGTTATCACTTGTGGAACAGCCCATAGTTACATTTATTTGCATGACACAAACAGTCCCAGTATGTTTTATCCTCCGAGACCAAATAATGTTAATTTCTTTAGAGTGCTTGCCTGAGGTTCTTAATTGATTACAGTTGAATCGGGAATAGCGTTCAGACTGACATTTGGAAATCGGATTGAGTTGTAGTTAACAGCCTCGGTAGCGCAGTGGTTAAGCCATCGGACTACAGGCTAGTAGGTACAGGGTTCGCAGCCCAGTACCGGCTCCAAGCCAGAGCGAGTTTTTAAGGGCTCATTGGGTAGGTGTAATGGCCACTACACCCTCTTCTCTCTCACTAACCAACTAACAACTAATCCACTGTCCTGGACAGACAGCCCAGATAGCTGAGGTGTGTGTGTGCCCAGGACAACGTGCTTGAACCTTAATTGGATATAAGCACAAAAATAAGTTGGAATGAAAAAATGAGTTGTAGCACACAGGCTAATGAGATAAAATTAACATTGTAGGAGTTGTACATGACCACAGTCGAGTTATAAGAGTACTGAGACTTTAACTGGGACACTTGTATTAATCCTAAGATCAGTGAGTTAGCCAGCTCTGTTCGGGGAGTTGATTAGTCTCAGGCTAGCATAATATATCACTCACCAGAACACAAGCTATGTACATATCATGAAATAATACTGTCAGGGTTTATGGTTCTTTAATAAATTTGTCATTACTGATGGTAAGGGTGTACTTCTTGTATACACACAACTTGGCCATACCTACTGATCACTTGTAGATACAGTGGCATAGTCTATACAATAATTAAACTTCAATAGGTTATTCCCAGCCCAACTGATAGATTCACATATGTTTTTGGATAATATTCAACCATCTGTTGTTTTAAAATCCTTTGTGTAATTAAGCTTCTTGTCGTAGAAAGAATTTTGCTGGCAAAACAAAACAAAGATTATGGTACCCAACGGCCACTTGAAAGTGTTACTTAGTTTCAAGTGGTGAATTAATTGAAGCCTTTACCCCAACATAATACATGTATATTTATGTCCAAAATAATGCTCGTAAAGATTTTACCTTCTGCATTTGGTTTTACAAGTGTTGAGCCTTGTGTGTTTACTTTCTGTCAGTTATTACTATGTAAGTGTTTGTGGACATTTGCCTAAAGACTTTTGAAGTATTAATAAACTGATAAACAAACTGATTTTCATGAATTCTTGTTTGTTTTTGTTTTTAAATCACACAAAAAGTAAAATAAATTTGACTGTCATAATTTTATGAATTGCAGGGTAAACATACACCCATATAATAAATGACTTTACCATCCTTAAGAACCATCAATTTGTTTTTATTGTGACCAGTATTGAATGAAGAATTCTTGTTAAGACGAAAACAGGAAAAATCTCTTTTACAACATAGCACATGTATGCAAGATATTTATACATGTTCTGACATGATATTTGGTCAGGTGTAGATCACATTATGCTGCATGGTAAGTCACATTGGTCATGTGCTATTATGTTTATAGCTTTGTTTTGCATCATCAAATTGCCAAATTCACATTTTATTACATTTGGAAGATTTTAAAAATCATTAATTATTGCTAAGAAAACTATATTAACACTCAGTATATGGTAAAAATAGTGATTGAATGAACATAGTTTAAGGTTTTGTTCTCTGTTTGTAGCTGAGGATGGTCATGGTAAGTCTTCAGTGGCAGTGTCGAGTGAGACTCAGGATGACATCCCACCTCCCCGACCACCTTCTCCACAAGACACTGTTGCCCTCACTGCTTCAGCTACAAGGTATTTCCACTATTACAGTAGTCTGTGGTGGTGGTTCTCTGCATTTTAGAATTATTTTAATTTCATTGTTGTTGTTTTTTTGTGTGTTTTTTTCTTAGTGTTTTTCTGTTTTCATCTTTTTGGACTTATGAATCCCACCAGTTTTTAATTGCAGTTCTTAATTTTATGAAACATTTTACTTTGACATCACAACTATTTTAACAAATTTCATTATTAGTGTGTTTAAAACTGACAATTTTAAATTACAGTTGTTTTTAAAACAGGTATTTCATTACATCAGAGACAAAAATATATTGAATTATATTTACCATGAAGGAAAATGCATTGTTGTAATGTGAAAATTTGCTACAAAAATCATATTTTAAAGAAACATGTTTTGTAATGATTATTTTGTAATTATTATTGGTTGTGCTGTTTTTCAGTTGGCGATCAGCTGGTCTCAGCCCCCAGCAGGCAATACAGGAATTAGAAATGAAGCTAGCTCAAGTACAAGAACAGATGGAAAAGGTAGTATTTAATAAGTTCATATGAAAGGAACATGAGCCGTTGAAATTGATTAGTTTTATTATACATGTACTTTCTTGAAGATCAGTGAAAGGTTTTTAGTTTCTTGAATAAATAATCCTGCAAATTAGCGCAACATTTTTCTTTGGGTTTTTTTCAACTAATGATTTAGAAGTGATATTTTATTGCTGCATTGCTAAGCAGCTTTAAAAAAAGATTTTACTGTAAACCGTATTAATATTGCAACGTGTTTTTTTTGCGAATGTATACCTTAGTTTTTACCACAGGTTGGAGAAAGGCTGGACTAATTTAATTACTAGTACACATATCGGTTAGCAATTCAAAACATTCATAAGTAAACAAACTAGTATTCACACACTCAAGATTTATGTTTATGAGTTGGCGAAATGGAACAACTACTAGTAATTATTTCTGAATATTTTTGTTTCTGATCAGTGTTAGTTACCAGTTATTAACTTATTTGTGTTACCTTTTGTAAAATGAATATTTTAATACAACTTTCAATAAATTGAATTATGACTGTATTTTGTGTGTGTTTTCCTTTATGGTTTACTAGAAAATCGAGACATCACTTTAAGCACACTTCAAACTAGAAAATAGTGCGTGCGTATTAATTTCACGACATAAGGTTGGACGCAAACAACGCAAAATTTATATGCACGCATTTTTTTCACGGTTTACAGTATTTCAAATGGCTAACAAAACATAATGCATATTACTTGTTAGAAAAAGCTCACATTTTCAGTTAGAAATGATGAATATGTCATTAAATGAAAATGATTGGATTTGTTGTCTTTCAGGAAAGAAAAGAAAAACTAGCTTTGGAGTCTGAAAACCAGCAACTGCGATCGGATAATGTTCGGTTGCAGGAGGAATCGCAAACGGCAGCAGCCCAGCTGCGTAGGTTTACAGAGTGGTTCTTTAACACGATTGACAGACAGTGAACACAGCTCTGGGAAAGTCTCTCTCTAGTGAATTTAATAACCACAAAAACTAGTCTGATGGTCTTAACTACAATAAATAGTGATTAAGACCTCATTCATTCTTTAACAGAATAATCATGGTCAAACAATGACCAAATGAGTTAGAATGTGATTCAGTAACAAAACACAGGCAGCAGAAGAATGGATTATTAAAAAGTACTGGACCAGCTATTTAGCAGCTCTGTACGAATTTGAATCTTCACTGGCAGATAATAACTAATACAGATTTTATAAATTTGTACTGTGACTGACGATTGCTGTAAAAGATAATATTTGTGGTTTGTTTTATCATATTACAGTAGTCTGCAGTAAACTATGGATTAGTTGTATTGCTGTGTCTCCAGGCCTTTGTCACAGTCTACATGTTGTTCATTAATTATTGATCTGTGCACTCAAAGCCAGGACCTGGCATCTGCCTGTCATGTGCTGACCTGAATTCAGGAGCTGTCAAGCATGGCAATCTAGCTAATCAGGTCATTACTGTAGACATACATACAGTACCTTGACACTGATGAATTCACATGCAACACAACGATCTGCACAGCTGTGCATGTCTGACTGTTTACTGTGCTATTCTGCTGATGATTATCTACGTACATGGCTGTGTCTAGCAAATCACAAACTATAGTGTCTAAAATGGAGGCAGTCAATGAAATAAATATGGATTCAAAAGAAAGGATCCTATTAAGCTGAGATTACCTAAAACATTACAAGGGTGATAGTAGTTTTGATTTTTGTGTGTGTGTTGACAAGATATATTTTTTTGCTTGCTTGCTATTCAGTGCAAGTCTGCATAATACCGTCCGGTTGTCTATAACACATTACTTGCAATGTATTGTGACATCTTTTGGAATCCCAAAATGTCTTTATTGTTTATTTTAATATTGATATGGGTTGTAGGAAATGTTGGAATAATATTGTGTGAACGACTTTCTAAAAAAAATTAAAATTGGTAGTTTGTTTTAAAACTCCTATCTCCATATATTTAACAGTGATTCTCCAAATGTTGCAGATGACTTCCTGTATGGATATGAAATTTCAGGAAGTGAGGGTTACATGGGTTACAACTGCAGTGCTTTACACATCAGAATCCATTTTCATCATTCATATGTGTGGCACTGTGGGGTTTTAGACATTTGAAGATAAAGATGTTTATACTGGGTGCCATATACACAAGGACAAAGGAAAAATATTTCTGCAGTATATCTTTTTGTGTTCCTGAAACTAGAATAGATATTTGTTCACAATATGTTGATTAATATATTGGGGCAGAAACTTTTGTCATAATATATGTAGCTTTACTTTGCTTTAACAGTAAAATGTGTGTGTAACATTGCAACCGTTTTACTGTTACTAAAGGGAGTAAACTACAAATGCAATCATAAAATGGCAGGGAAAGAATAATTAATAATATTTTTGTGTGTTGTGTTGCCTTATGAAGTATCCCAATCTTGGCCCCCAATTATCAATTGGATATTTATTTTGTAAAAATAATGTTTCTTAGTATCATTTGAATACCAAAAAAACCCAAAATGATATTATATTTAAGTACTAGTACCTAGATACCTATTTTAACTATTTAAATATTTTTTAAATAAGTGTAAATAATCAAACTTTTAAGTCATTTTATAATATTTTCAAGTGAAAATAGTGACATTCCCATTTGTATAGAAATGTTTTAATGTAGTAAAAGTTCATATATATGTATGTATATGTGTGTGTGTATGTGTATATATATATATATACACAGTTGAATCCCGTTGGCCCAAACCCCATTGGTGCTCGAGAAAGTGTTTGACCCATTGGGTAGTTTGACCTATCCATTTGGTTAACATCATATAAGTGTAACTTGAAACTTTGTTTTTGGTTCGAGCGTTGCAGTGTATTCGATCTTTCAGAGTTCAACCCAATAAGATCCAACTGTGTGTGTATGTATATATATGTATGTATGTATGTATGTATGTAATGTATGTAATGAATGTATGTATGTATGTATGTATGTATGTATGTATGTATGTATGTATATGTGTGTGTGTATATATATATATATATATATATATTACATTATTATTTATCCTCCCACCAGATTATATATGATTTCTGATTAAAGCAAACAGATAACCAATATTTGACTTCTCATTTGGTAGGACATATTTTTAAATGTATAATTTATTCCTCAATAGTTTCAATACAGTACTGGTATATAAAAATAAAGTAGTGCAGAGATAAACATCACAAAACATACATACTTTTGTATGAATTAAGAATATTATAATTATTTTTGTGACATGACAAATTCAACATCTTTAAAAAAATATGAATCCTGTATGACATAATACTGCAAAAGATGTTGCTTACTAAAAGTTAGGGGAAAATTTTTAATGGAACTTCCCTCTCTTTGAATTGCAGGAATAGTAATAGTAGGTTAATAACATTGGATATATATATATATATATATATATATATATATATATACAGACACATGTGTATATATATATATATTTAATAACTTACTTTATCTCAGTCTTTTTTTCTTCTTTTCCCTTTTTCTTTATATTAATATTTTAGCTTAAATACATTTGCATTGCAATAGTTAAAATACTGTCATGATAGTATTGCAAGAGGGGTGGTACATGGGTATTCAAAGAGTACTGTAGCAGTATTTCTGTCGACTCGATCACTTAGGATCATTAACTTGAACTTGGTGATTTAATGAATTAGTTAAATATCGCGAAATAAGTTTACAATGAGTTTCATTTGAACAGCATTTTTAACCTTTTAAAACAAGCAGATGTAAATAAAGGCTTTTTAATTTATGATTGCATTGCTTTTTTGTGTTTATAACCAGCAGTTTTTAAAGTAAGACTTCCAAATGTGTGTATTCATTGTGTTCATTCAGTTATGCAAATCATTTTTTTTGGTTTTATTTTATTTTTAAAAAGTGTGTCTTCTTTGTAGGAAAAACTGCTATTTTTAGTTTTAGTTTTTAAAGGTTTTTTTAAATTGCAAATATTTAAAATTTATACGATCTTAAATTTGTTTGTCACATTATTGGTTTGTTGTATTAAACAATGTCTGTAATAGTTTTGATTTTATATTTTTGTGATGTTATTTTTTTATTTTTTTGCTTTTTAAATGTTTAAAGGCTACTTTTATGATAAGAAGCAGTTGTTAATTTTAGTTTAAGCAAATTATATATTCTGTTTGGGTATTTTAAAGATCATCAATTATATACATGTACAGTGAAAAATATAGTGAACAACAATTTGGTTAAAAATTAGATAAAACAGCATAAAATTGGGGTGGGGGGGGTTATATTTCAAAATATATACCATACAATTACATGTAGTTTATTTGTGTCTTTTTAATAAAAGCCACAGATTTTTATATACATAATCCATATACATGTAAATGTTAATACTAATTTGGTAAATAAAACACTTAGTATTGTTGTATACAAATGCAATATTGTTTCAGTCAAGTTGAGAAACAGTTGAAAATATCAGGAGGATAATTTCATATTTAGTTTTTTTAAAGAAATATTGAATAAATATGTTGCAATGGAGTAAAACTGATGTGCATCAGTAAATGATAGCAATAGGCTGTAGTATCGGATATACAGGACATTACAAAGTAAAATGTAATATATACAATATCAAACATTTGAAATTGTAATGATTTATTGTGTCATCAGTATTTATTTGTGAGAATATTCCAATATACTGTATATTTGAATTTTCCCTGTATTGTGTTAAGTACATGTACATCAGATTTAAGTAAGATTTTCGGTTGTTTTTTAAACATAGCTTATGCTGTGTCATCTCAATGAATTGAAATGTGAGATATACGTCGGTGTTTATTTCTAAAATTTGACTTTGAAATGGATTTGAAATTGGGAATTTTAGCGTTGTTTTACCAAAAATTGGGATTTGAAAAACATCTTATTAAGCCAAGTTAGAATTAAAAAAGTAATGCTATATATATATATATATATGAATATACATGTACTTGTGTTTATTCAAATAAATATATATATATCTATTGTGCATTACAAAATGTTATTGGGGAGGGAAGGTTTGTCAAGTGAATGCGATTTACATTCAGATTGGGAATTTTTTACTCCAAAATTGGGAATAAAAAACGACATAGCCTCTGTAGAATGGTGGGAAATGGTGCCCATTATCGGAGTCTAGAAACATAGGTGATAAAACCCTGTAGGTGTTAATTTTCCATTGGCAGCAGTGATGGTAATAACCTCAGCTTTAGCCTTAACAATTTTACAGCAGAGTTTTCATATTATTATTAAATACCAAGGTCAATGAAATTTGAGTCCTAGCTGCACATGTGGATGTTGATTTCAGTGCATGCTTTAAAATAAATGAAACAGTTTTATAAAAGTAAATAGACCGATCTAGATTAATTATGAATTGTACATCACATTGTGTGTTAAGCATAGTGAATGGATTAGTGAAACAACAAAACCAGTCTATAGTTAACAAGATATTTAATTCTACAGAATTTGTTTTTCTTAAATGTGAAGTTGAAAAATGTATTATGTCATTTGTTGTCCTATTGCTTTTACTTCTTTATTTAATACTGCTTATCTTTTCTTTGATCTATGCTTCAGTGCAGCTCTTGTTTGGGATTTTCATCTACATATGATTTATTGATAATGAAATGGGATTTTATATTTTAATAAACAACAAACTCTGTCAAGCATAATTAATATTCAGGTTCTGATCAGAGAAAGATTAAAGCAATTATGATGAGTTGTTCTAGTGTTTATGGAGGAAACTTTAAACATCAAGTCTTATTGGCAGTTTTAATGAACTGCTAGTAGATTTTTGTTTTAAATTAACACAAAAATGTAGTCATGCATATTGACTTCTTTGCTGATCATGTTATTAAACTACAAATAAATTCAGTTAACATCCTACTCTCCTACCAGATATCATCACACAACTGCTCAAAAATTTATTTCTGATGATAATAAACAAGTCACCAGTTATTATCAAATGTGAAATAATTTTCATTGGTCACAAGCTTTTGATAAAAACTAGTACCAAGTTTGTTCTATTCATTATGTCAGCTAATTCTTTTTTAAGACTTCTTTTCGACATCCATATGTACATGTGTGTAAAAATAATATAAACCACTTTATAAACAATCTAGTATTGCTATAACTAAAGTTGAATATTATTCACAATCACAAATAGTTTTCAAAAGAAAAACATTCTAAAAATCTATAATGAATTGTATTAAAACATTTTACTGAAAATTTAACAATGGAAGCAGATAGGTGTAAATGCAAACTTAAAATTATGTTACGTCATTTTGTGTGATGACATCCTATTTATCATGGTCATTGGTTTGCAAGTACCAAATCGTAAATCAATGTTATAGGTTACACCAATGCATAATTATTTCTCGGTGAGAAATTATTATTTTTAATTCTTCAGGTATGAATGCGCATTGGAGTAATAAATACCAATATTTAGCTACAGTTGTTCAATCACGTAATACTGGAAAACAAAATCTAATGACTTTGCAGCTGGCATTAATTTCCCCTATTATTTATGGTAAAATAGGTTTTGAATTATGAAAAGTAGTAAAAAGAAAAACCATTGTACCTTGATTTTTACTATTCTTGAGCTCTTACGCCCTAGAAACCTGTTTTAAATATGCAGGTTCAATCAGGTGGGGGAGTAATACAGTGAGTTATTTTAACTATTGTGTATACTGGTATGTTAGTTTCGTAAGAATAAATAATAATAATATCAGTTGTTTACTTTATTAACAGTCTTATAAAAAAAAAAAGGTACTGTAAATCATAAACATTTAGTGAATTTAGCAAGGCTATACAAGATGCTAATATTTCATGACACTAAATTTGAAAGAAATTTACTCTTTTTTTTTTAAATTGCACAAATTTGTGCAATTTAAAATAAAAATAAAATTGTATTAATTTAAAACAATAATGGTTACATATTACTGATTAAACTAAAAGGATAGTTTTCAAAAACAATACTTAGCACACACATTACTGTAATTTTGTATTAAATGTAAGTTGTCAAAAATATTTTAGTTAATTTTTTTAAATGACATCGTTAAAGTTTTATGTCACTTAGTTGGCTGTTAATATTTGCTAATATTTTATGATTTACAATATTCTGTACAATTCAGTTTGTAAGTTATACATAATTACCTGTCCACCTCATTTGCATAAATGTGTGACTATATTTATCATTAACATGCTGTGCAGTCAGTACTCTCACATCATTTCTCATGCTGCTATATATTAGCTTTTATTTATAGTGTGTATATTTTATATACTACACCAATCTTGGCGAGATCCATAATAACTGCTGCAAAGTTATTTATTCTGCAACTTAAAACTAAAGGGGGAGAAAGTTCATGTAATTTTGAATATAAAAATGTTGATATATGCAGTTTGTGTATTATATCCAGTTAGGAAATGTGAGCAAATTCAACCAGTGGTTAGTGAAAAAGGATCTAGATAATTACAATAATTTCTTGATTCACCAAACATTTTTATTTAACATAGATTGGTCCCATAGCAGTATTTTCACTTGTATGTACATTATGTGTCATTGTTATGCATAGCTTAGCAAGGTTGTTATGTGTGTAACTGATACTCTGCTGTGTATAGTTACACCAGAGATGCAATTATTTTTTGAACCAGATCAAAATTATTGATCTTGTATATCGATTTGTATGTACAAATTGACTAAAAACATTTTATGAACATACAGATTTGTTGTTGATTTTTTAGGGTGGTATTTTCTAGTATCTCTTTAGTATAAATTTTCACTTGAATTTCAGTTAGTCTAAGCTAATCAATCTTAAGACTAATTCCATTCCACCAGACTTAGCAATTCAGAACGTCCAATCAGTGTTTGTTTGAAATAAGTACCTGTCCGTTTGTCCCGATCACTAAAAAAAAATCTGTTTGAACAAGTAAAATGTACTTTGATTATGTGGACATGAAAAAAGTTTTTAAAAAAAACAGTATCATAACCTTGTGCAATAAAAAGCATTGATGTTGCTCTTAGACAAAAAACCCACTTATTTTGACGAGACAATGTATTGGCTGTTAAGTATTTTTTACCAAAACAATGTATTGACAAACACGCAGATTCCTTGATGTGCTTGTCTGGTGGACTAGTGAAACATTCTGCTTATTTCTGTGACTGCCATTCATATGTTAACACAAGGTAAGTGTGTAACCATACACACAATAGCAAATATTACTTCCAGTACAGTTAATTTCAAAGTAAATGTCCTGTATGCCATTTTCTTGTCTAATGCACTCATTTCGTTACATATTTCATGGATATGACAGATTAAAAACCAACACAAAATTCAGTTTACCATTCAGAATTGTTTTAGGGTTTTAAATTCCAGTCTCGCTCGCCATTTAATATACAGTAGAATCTCAGAAGGGTCTAATACACCAAAACACTCTAAACCAAAACCGAAGCCCCAACTAACACTTGCACAATGTTGACCGAATGGTTGGGTCAAAAACTTTCCCGTGCACCATTAAAATTAAAGTAAACTGGATTCAACTGTATCTTACTAATGCAGATCATGCAGCTACAGCTTCAATAATCACCCAAAAAGCTCATCGGTTGACCTGGTGATTTCTACACAGATCAGATCCAAACAGTCTGAATCAAAAAAGGATTTGTGCTCCAGTCACAAATTGTAAAATTTTCACTGGATCAGCAATAGATCTGATCATTGCCGTCTGATGCAGAAAAGTCTTGTTGGCAACTATCTGTTATTGCAAGGTCGATCCGTGCTAGCACCAATCACTACAACATATCTCAATTAACCTAATAATCACTAAAGATAAAAGATACCCATTAACCTGAAGAAATATTCCAGATAGCTGAGGTGACGTGCGTCTCGGGACAGCATGCTGAATCTGATAAAAGTAAAGTGCTGGACAGCCCAGTGGTAAAGCATCCACCTGATACACGGTCAGTTTGGGATTGATCCCAGTCGGTGGGCCGGGCTATTTCTCATTCTAGCCAGTGCACCACATCAAAGGGTGTGTATGTATTATCCTGTCTGTGGGATGGTGCATATGAAAGATCCCTTGCTACTAACTGAAAAATGCTGTGGGTTTCCTCCAAGACTATATGTCAAAATTACCAAATGTTTGACATCCAGTAGCCAATGATTGATAAATCGATGTGCTCTAGTGGTGCTGTTAAACAAAACAAACTTTTAACTGATAAAAGCACAAACATCAAGTCAAAATTAATTAACTGGAAGCTTCTGTTGCACAAACTACTAAGTATTTCATGTTACTGATGACAGTTGCATCTTGAATAATATACCGCAATGCTAATGTAGATGGAAGCTGAAATATCAATAATATATCATGTACATAACACCACAAGTGTAGTAGTAGTCATAATATCTGTTTATGCATAGTACCATGGTATATTACAATAGTGTGCTTGCAACCTAATTCCTCTAAAGCACTAGAGGTTAATGTTACCTCGCCTTTGGTTCACTCCCATTATGACTATTATTAAAAATAACATTGAGTTCAACATGCATAGAGAAATGCACAGCTCCAGATATATTAAATACATACCTGGTAGATTAACTAACACAAGTCAACGTAGATGCACAAATTTAAATTGATTCATAATACATTTATAATGAAAGCATCTATGGCAATTAAAATTAAAATAAAGCACATTGATCTATTAATCATTGGCTGTTGGATGTCAAACATTTAGTAATTTTTACATATAGTTTTTGAGAAAACCTGCTACATTTTTCCATAGTACTAGTAGCAAGGGGTCTTTTATATGCACCATCCCACAGACAGGATAGGACATAGCACAGCCGTTGATATACCAGTTGTGGTTCACTGGCTGTAACGAGAAATAGCTATGGTGGTAAATGTATCTACATATTTTGTGTATCTGTACCATTTGCTGGTTTTAAGCTCACAAAATAATAATTAAATGGACAAGCTCACTGAATTAGCAGGGCTCGAAATGGGAAGTAAAATATGGCCTGCTGTTATATATTTTAAAATAGCAGGCCAAACGAAATATGTCCTGCTAAGAAAAAATATGGCCTGCTGGAAATAATGACAGTTCGGGTTGAGGCGAGGGTTTGGGACAGCGTGTGGAAATTAGGACCTCCGATATGTACATGTATTTTAGAGCATTATAAAATTAAAATACATATGTAACAAAATCACTTAAAGAGACGTAGCTAACTAGAAGATGAGATGATCCTACATACATCCATTCATGAAAAATGACCTGCGATTTTTGGGGGTGATTTTAGTAGGTGAATTTTTATATCACTTGCTAGGTCTAAAAAGCGACTGCTTTTCACTGTTTTTCGCACAGTCACTATTTAGAGCCTTGATTAGCGATGCATTTTCCATTTTGAATAGTCAAACTGGGAGTAGTTATTATGGGAAGATGCCCTTAGTCCACATCAGTCTAGACAACCCATTAGCCAATCCAGCTCCTGCCAGCATAGCTCTCTGGGTCACTGAGACATGAAAGCCCCTAATGATGTCAAGGAATCGACCAAAAGGAGGATGCACAAGTGACATCCTTCATTTGAAAGTTAGGTGTATCACAAATTGTAACATGATGTCGAAATAAAGATAAAAACAATTTGTTATCATTGCATTTTAATACATGTATCTATATGTGTAATATGTACATGCATTTCAACAAAATACTAATGAATGCATTTCAGTTATTCAGTTTCCGTATCAACTAAAACTTGGATGTTTACAAGTGCAAAAAATAGGTTCAAACCAAATCAGTAGAACAGTCACAATGTCGCTATCACCAATACTAGCTTCATCATGAAGCGTTTGTACATGTGAATTTTTAAATACAACTATTTTCTTAGATTATCAGTTATATTTTCCTTTCCCCAATCACCATGTCATGGATTTAGACACACAGAGAATATCCACCCAGTACATATCGATTGTAGGGCTAGCTCTGAGCGAGCAAAAGATTTGGCTAAATTGTCTATTAAACTTCAAAAATTGCAGAAATCAACAGTTATTGTCTTAAAAATGTCAGTTAAATTATTTCACCCAATTAAAATAAAATTCGCCAAATGCTTTCAAAATTTGCAATTGGCGATTGCCAGAGCTAGCCGTGGATTGCCTACATTTGCATGGGGAAAGCAACACATAAGAAACATATCTTTGTTCAACATCATCTCAACACATTTTCAACACTTGGTTGCAAAGAGAGAAAACCCACTGCTGACCCATACATGATAGGCTATTTTTACCAATAAAGCAGCATGGAATATTTTATATGCACTTTCTCATGGACAGGACAGTACAAAATACTACAACCTTGGATATACTAGTCACTGGGAAAGACGAGGAAAACAGTCCACAGAAGGCAATCAGTGCTATGATTCACCGCACCACAGGCGAGCACTCAACCACTGAGATACATCCTGCTCCAGCAGTGTACACTAGAATACGCCAAAAAGACTGGCAAGGCCCAGTTAGACACCACCATGCATGAAGGATGCAATACCCACAAGACCTGCTTCATTTTCCTTTGTTGCTTTTTGCTGCATTCTGAGGCATTTTGAAGCAGAAGTTTTGTTTTCTTTAACAACATATTTTGAACAGGATTAACACCATGTTTTCTTCTCTTTTTTTAATTAAAATTAAATTACTGCTTCCTATGGCCTTGTATTGATGTACTTATACATATATGTACTTTACCCATTGTAACAAGCATTCAGAGTACTGCTGAGGCAATACATGTCCCCTACCGGGCCCAACAAATTTTCATATCTCCTAAGTTCAAGGGCCATAAATCTGCGAAAAAATCACCATTAAAGTTAAACTTGATCTGTAAGTTTATACTAAATGTACAAAATTTTATACAAAAAAAGGCATTGCCAAAAAAAAAAAGGCTGGACATTTTTTTTTTTTCTCTTATCTCTCAAGTTATCTCCTAAGTTATATCACCATAACTCTGTTACAAATGATAAACACCTAAATTCAGAAAACATTCTCAAGATCTTCATGTTGAGACAATGTAACATAATTATACTTTTCTGTTTCTAAAAGAGATTGCTATCAAAATAAATAACATATTGACAGCCAACTTGAAAAATTAAATGAAACTGTTGGTGCCAATACAGGTACCTGAGAATTGAAAATTGGCGTAAACCATTTATGGGTTACGCAAAAACAAATTCAGGTAACCCATTTTGTTTTTACGTAATGCGTCATGATCATGTAAATGCTGTAATAAATTCAATGTGCAAACGAAAAATGGGTTAGGCAAACTATACTTATGCGATTAACGCAAGAACGAAACTCACTCTCACAATTTTCAGAGGTCTAGAATGAAATTACACGAATGTAGATAAATGTACCAGTATACATTTGTGCACATCATCTTGATTTCAAAACCTAGCAAAACATGTATTTTTGCATCAGTTTAACAATAAAAGTAAAACGTCATTCTGACTTGTATTAATAAACTAATAAACTTTGCCACTGAATTTCAGTGTTGATAATTCTGAACCAGTCTTTAGTGGAAATGTCAATCTGCTACATTTTTTCATTAACAGCAATGGCTTATTTGCACTTTCCCTCATTCCGACACAGAAAAGTTTATATAAATTTTAAAGTGACTGTTAGTTAAGCAGTTCTTTTGAAATACAGATATCTGATACACACATACTTCTACAGCTGTACATGTGTGTATGCATGCTTCTTTATCACATGTAGCAACAGTGAAAGCATAATATGAAATGTCATACAAATTGCAGTCTGGGACTTTTGCCAAACAAGTTATAAAAGCCCATCTCTAATTTTATCCATTTTTGCTGGCAGCAATATAACCATTTCTTGACAGATAGGAAGTTCACTGGATACTATTTCCTTTGCAGAGGGATTTTTCTCCACATAATCAGCAACAGTCTTGTAGCAGTCAAAACTGTTTTTCAAGAAGGCCAGTTTGTGCTCTGAATTGCTAGTAATAAATTTAGAATATAAACGCCCCATACAGAAAAATGCTACCAGAGCTGGTCGGACGTCCATTTCAGAAAACTCTTCAGGTAACTCTGTTTTGCCACCTTTAAGAGAATCTGTGTATGCTCTGTACTGCTTTATGCTATTTTCAATCAAGCTGTTTATCTTCTTCACGGCATGGGCTGAAGGTGAATTGCCTTGGGTTTCCAAGAGAGCAAGTTTGAGATCCATCATGGCGCTGTAAGTCTCGCCCAACTCGAACATCAGTTGGCGACAGACAAGCAGGTAGTGCTGAGGATTCAGGCCATCAAGTGTGTCAGACAAAATATCTATTCTGCGCTTATGCATCTTGCATTGCCTTTCCATATCAGGTTCAAAAAAAGAAAGGAGCTTGAAGGCTAAACTGTAATCTCGCATTATTTCAATGTAGTCTGTACAATAACCATCACATACATAAAACTCTTTTGCAGAATTCAACCACTTCTGTATGCACAGGAAAACTTCACGAGCTTCAGTAAAGTCATGGGCATACTTGTCAGTAATCTGTTCTTCGTGGTAAGTTAATTCTAGGTCAAATCTCGATGAGGCTTCTGTTTTTTCAACATCCAACATGTTACAATTATCTTCAGCTTCTGCACCTTGGGCTTCTTCCCCTGAAGCACCTTCAACCTCGGTGGATGATTGTTTCAAATCTGCATTGTGATCCTCTTTTTGATCGAGAGATAAATCATTTAAATTGGCAGGGAGTGAATCTACTTCTTTTAGCCAGTGGTCTTTTGAAACTTCAAGTAATGCTAGGCCATACTTAGCCCAGCATCTGTCAATATCTGCCTTCTGTTGAATCAGTTTTTCCTTGTCATCTTCTGGAATATCATGCATTGTTGACAGTGCCTCATCAAATATGACACTTGCACTTGCAAGGCAATGACGCGAGCTTGTGAAGTCATCAACATTTATATAATACTGAGACAGGGTTGCTGCATTTAGTGACCAATCTAGAGGTTTATAGTCCTTGGCATTTAATTGCCGTTTCAGTGTGACATGACAGTATTTTGCTGATTCCTTTTTCTCACCCATTTTTGCAAAAACCTGTGCAATGTAGTAGAGTGTGTGTGTGTATTCCCGTTCAAATGATTGTGACCGTTTGTGAGCACAATCATTCTCATCTTCATTTGGTTTTTGAAAGAATTCTGTGACTGAATGAGGTGCATTCCCAGCATTATCTATGAAGGATTTATAGCAACTTTCAGCCCGTTTTAAATATTCTAGGGCATCTTCATATTTGAAACGACCTGTTGTAATAATTCCAATTTGATTTAGTGCCATTTGATAAATGCCTGCTGCTTGTTCTGTGTACTTAATTTTTTCAATCACCTGCAGGCATTTCTTTAGGTGGTTTTCCCCTTCTGCGAATTCTTCAGTATCACCGAAGTTAATGCCAAGTGTCAGTTCAATAACCGCTTCAGCACATACAAATTTCGAGTCATCTGGCTCTTCATTTCGAAAACTATCGACACGCTCTTTTAGTCCTTGCAACAGTTCTCTAGCTTTGTATTTAGACTTAAACGGCTCAGTTTCTGGATCATGTTCAGACTCTTCATCACTTAATTTTCTTGCTTGTTCAAAAATTTCGTAACCATGTGAAACAAGAAAATCATCATACATCGCCATTTTGATACATAATAGAATCGCACTAAATTTATTGTCTCTTGTAAAATATTATATCAACAGAACACGAGATTATATCATGAACATTATTTATTTCGGTATATTTTATTCAATTCTATTAAATTAAGTAATGTATTAAAATTCTCCAACATTTGATTTCTATTTTTAATAAGCGTGCACCTGTAATATCCGGATTCCGAAGTAACTTCCGGTGTTTTCATTGTCAACAGAGTAAACTGGAATAAGATATGTAAAAACATCGTTTATTTAATAGTGTCCAGCTTTAATATTGATAATTATGTCAAAAGGGTAAGTAAAGATGGCTAAAGAGGGTTCATACGGGTCATGGAATTTGAAAATGTCATTTTCCAGTTCAGGAAGTCATAGAATTTTTCTTTTTTTTAACCTTTACACACAGGCTTCCTCCCGTTACCCCCCTCTATCTGCGCTAAGCAGGTGAGTTGATGATAAGCGTTCCAAACTTTTAGTCAGTTGTCGTCTTCTTGTTTATGACTAATATTGTGTTATTATTTAAAATATTAATTATAATATTGATTTATGACCTGAATATAGTTATATTTATCATTGTCTGATGTCTAAATGTGAAAAGAAATCATTTTATTATAAAATAAATTTTTTAATTACCGGAATTATCAAATTAGCTGTCATAATCAGCTATCGATCCCTGAAAATGACCGCGACGTGCCGCCATTGTTGTCAAGCGAAAATACTTGCCAAAAACCACTTTTTGAACTCAAAATTTCAAGGTATTTTCAATTGAAAAATCTAAACAAAAGCCACCATTTTGAAAAAAAATCTTTTTTCTTTTATTATATTTCCGTTTCCGGTGAGTGTCGTGTGCAAAACGGCAGGAAATATAAATTGGGGAATGCACTGTATACAGTGTACAGTATGTCGACTGATGTGACGTCGGGCGAGATATCTCGCCTGCAGTACTAAGAAGGTTAAAGTCGTAGCAAATTGTAAACATAAAACAACAACATTAAATTACTCTCCTACCTTTAATGACACAGATTCCACATATGAGACTGTAACGACGTCATTAGTATCAACTTGGCTGAGATCGCATAGGACAAAGTATCGCCATTTGTCGAAAACCGTACGAAATCGAAAACCGTATTATTTTATTTCCGGGTATTTTGTAATGTCTATGCATGTCCGATCGTTGACACGACAACAACTTCTTGTTAAGGAAGTATACTTAAAACAAATTTCCTTAAAAATGCCAAAAAAAAGGTAAGAATACATTTTATGCACAATGAAATGTACTATTACAGTTAATTTGTGTCCTGGAATCTTACTGAATGCAATGCAAATGCATGCCTAAACAGCAACAGGTGCACGAAGGAATCCACACAACCAAACACGTCTGCTAGCACTGTCACTTCCGAATAGCTGCTTTCAGGTTACGTGACTGTTTTCAGGGGAAAAGCCGATTTTGTGTTGTTGGCATTACATTGATAACATCATAGTACAGTTTACGATAATGCTTTTAAAATTATGTTTTTCTTACCACCTGGTGCGATTCTTGATGGAACAGAGATAACATGTGAGTATGTACTTACCTTTTTATACATTTTATTTTTATTTCTAAATTGAACACGGTAAACATTAATGTCGTTAAATTGATAGCCTGACATGATTGAGCATGCGTACCAGCCATTTCCTCTTAGTCGTACGGTTTTCGATTAAACGAGGATACATGCAGTTTTCTGCCTAGTTCATCAAGATTAGCCTCACGTGCAAGCACAAGGCAAGGTTTATCCTGCCTAGCAATTAAGCCATTAGCACTTCTGAATGGTTCCGAGGAATTTTGCTCGGAACGAATTGCGGTCAAATAACGACTACCATCACGTTTTCACACACTAATCGTGTATTGTGATCTATTTCGAGCTCATGGAGACCAAGAAATACTTACTTTGAAATGATCTTCACTTTGAATTAAAGGAAAAAAGTCCAACTGTGAGTTTTTTTCACCGTGTGGATTTTAGCAGCCAATTACACTGGCAGACAATTTAAGCAGACAGGCATGGTGACATTCTAAACACCGGACTCATATGCCTTTCGGTTGTTATCTGTATTTCCCACACTTTTAAACACACTGTTATGCTAATTATTAGTATTCACTATAACTTAACAATTTCAGAGTTTTAAAGAGTATCTTCATATAAAAAACAACAGACAAAAACAAAATAACAACCAAGACTCATTTTCATAGTCTTATATTGTTACTACTAATATCTGTATAATTTATACAACATAACAGTTTTATTGAGCACTTTTTTAACATCTGAAGTATCACTTTAAAATCATTCTGTACTACATTAAGATCGGGGTGTGTGTTCAACTAGTTTAGTAAAGACCACAACCCGATTGACCGATAAGTATGTGTTTTTTTTAATAAATATTAATTTCATCCATTTGCAGGCCCTTTTATAATGTATGACAGGTATAAAAAACACAAAAAAACACATACTTATCAGTCAATCAGGTTGTGGTCTTTACGAAACTAGTTAAACACCCCCATCTTAATGTAGTACAGAATGATTTTAAATTGTTAACAACTACGATAAATTACTCTCCTACCTTTAATTAGGCCTATATGGTTATCATCTAGTGTGTGGAATCTGTGTCCTTGTAATGTTTTTTTTAAGATTTCTGTCTTGACAAAATGTAGGTAAAATCTAATGAAAAATAACTTGTAGGAGAGCAATTTATCGTAGTTGTTGTTAACAGTTTGGTAGACTTTAGTATAGTCCATGCCACAGGGAACGCCTTTTTCATGCTGTGGAATTGACTACAAGTTATTTATTTCTGAGCCAATTGTTTTCTAAATCGGACACAAAAATAGGTGGGGGTTTTTGCAGCGAATGACAATTTTTTTTGAAAAGTGACTAGCCACAGGGCTAGTGGATTTGTAAATTCCACTAGGCCACCAAAATAAAGGGAGCGGTTATAGAATCTGTCCACCACTTATTCTTCTGTAAAAAGAGGTGGGGTTTTTTGGTGTGGATTCTCAAAAAAAAAAAGGGACATGTTTTTTTTTTGGGGGGGGGGGTTTGGGGGGAGGGGTGGAGAAAGAAAAGTTTTAATTAAAAAAATAATAATAATAATAAATATCTTTGGGATTTGAACCCATCTACTCTCGTTCTCTCAATGTATTTATCACAGGTCGTACTATTTACCAAGCTCAACCGAGAACTACCGAGAAATTAAATTAATTAATTATTTTAATTAATTTATTAAATTAATATATTATATAAGTTAATTTTTAGTTTATATATTATGTATTTCTTATTTTAGGTTCTGCCTGGTTGAACACTACATTAGACATTATACAAACATGTGGGGTGGACGGCGGGGAGTCATCAGTACATTTGTGTAATGTTCTACCCATAAGTGTACGAGTCATTGGCCTCTAAATTCGCACAGACCGGCCTCGGTGGCGTCGTGGTTAGCCATCGGTCTACAGGCTGGTAGGTACTGGGTTCCATAACTGGTTCAACAAAGGCCATGGTTTGTGCTATCCTGCCTGTGGGAAGCGCGAATAAAAGATCCCTTGCTGCCTGTTGTAAAGAGTAGCCTATGTGGCGACAGCGGGTTTCCTCTCAAAATCTGTGTGGTCCTTAACCATATGTCTGACGCCATATAACCGTAAATAAAATGTGTTGAGTGCGTCGTTAAATAAAACATTTCTTTCTAAATTAGCACAAAAATGATAGAAATATTCGGGCAAAATGTGCTAACCTTAGATCTCTATACATTAGTGATTCTTTTTAAACTAATACAGCTGTTTGGCTGTAATGCTAATATGAATAAATGTTGTTATTCAAATTGGGACATTTTTGTTTAATTCGGGCAAAAAAACAGCCTGCCCCACTACAAAAATGGGAGCCCATACGCCTATGTGGTACTTGAATCGTAAGCAATGGAATGGAATGATTGTTTAACATGCACATTCGGAGAAAGCTGTTGTAGCACACGCCTGTCCTGGGCACAAGTGTTGGCCTAAGCCGGCTCCTCCATCCAGGGCAGGTCGTAAGCAAATAAAATCTCGGTATTTCTACACTTGCGCTCGGTAGTTCTCGGTTGCACTCGGTATTTCTGCACTTGCGCTCGGTAGTTATCAGTTGCTCTCGGTTGAGCTAGGTAAATAGGACCTCAGTCTATCAGTGTCACTATTCACACTCCCAGATTTTCTTTTTGCCTGCATTCTCCAGTTAGTCATCTCCTATATAATCTGAAATACAAATGACATTAGAACATATATATAACACAAGACAGACATACAATACATGAAAGAAAGCATCATTAGTACCATAGCTTAACCACTGCCACAGAGGCAATGATGGAAATGATTCAAAACTTTTAGTCAATCGAACTATCACATGGTATAACAATGTTAATAAAAGTGACTAAAATTATTTTCTGTAATTTAGTATATAACTACATACATGTATTAATAGAACAGACATTACAGTATACTTTATTTTAAAAACAAAGTTACGCCATTAAAAAATAATCATTGCGCCAAAATTCCTAACCCAAATCACTCCACCTTAATGTTCCTAAAATAAAATAAAACATAAAATAATGCAAACCTAAACCCTAACCCTAATCACTCACCCTTAATGTTCCTAAAATAAAATAAAAAAGAAAATAATGCAAACCTAAAGCCTAACCGTAATCACTCGACCCTTAATGTTCCTAAAATAAAATAAAATAAAACGGAAAATAATGCAAACCTAAACCCTAACCCTAATCACTCGACCCTATGTTCTTAACACCCATAAAATTAATCAAACAGAAAATAATGCAAACCTAAACCCTAACCCTAATCACTCGACCCTATGTTCTTAACACCCATAAAATTAATCAAACAGAAAATAGTGCAAACCTAAACCCTATATACATAAGTTTGCCGAATAAAACTTCCAATTCTTTCTTTCACATTGTTTCATTATTACATAATTTAAATTAAAAAATCGAACCCCACTGTACCATTTTATATTTTTATGAAGGTGACAGAAGGCATCAAATACTACATAGTTGACTCCCTCTGGGTAATAGTGATCTAAATAGTTGAAGCAAAAAACACAAAAAAGCTTGGTGTTTATTACAACAACACAGCATTGCATTTGAAAATCTTTTTGCACATGCTTTGCTTGAACTTATCTAATTAGCACATACATGTATATATTTTACTGTTTGTACATTCAATAACTAGTGCATGTAATAAGCAGTGCTTTTTTATTTAAATTAAAAGTAATCCAGTGCTGATGTTTATTAATATTTCAGAGACAGCCTCTGGGATATTGCCATTGAGCAAGATAGAACTAGCAAGCAAGAAAAGGGTATGCAGGAACTTTATTATATTGCATGTGTGACGGATCACCTGTTACAGACTTGGTTACCCCCACCCATCCCAACCAGTGCACCGTGACTACTACATCAACAGCTGTGCTCTTTATTTCCCTGAGTATAGGGAAGTGTACATATATAAAAGATTCCTTGCTACTTTAGAGCAGCCTATTTGGTGGCAGCATGTTCACCTCCCTCCCTCCCTTCCTCACTCTCTCTCTCTCTCTCTCTCTCTCTCTCTCTCTCTCTCTCTCTCGCTTTTAATCTTTTTCTTTCTCTCTCTCTCACTCTTTTTCTTTCTTTCAATCAAATATATTGAAATAACCGTATAGACACCAAATGACAATGGTTTTAAAAATTGTGCTGAGGTGTCATTAAACAAATATTCTATTCTTTTCTTGAACATTCACAACACACTTATTTAGTATTATTAAAGTAATAAAGAACTTTTTGATTTGTTGGATAAAGGAAACATTTTATTCAATATATGAAGAATAAAAAAGAATAATACAGTTAGATATTTTACAAAGAAAGATATCTGTTTGTAAATAAACTATTTTGTAGACATTCATCATTTATGATAATTATTATTATACATGTGGAACTTTCTATTCTTTCAGGTGATTCTCAGACATGTAATGAAGATTCTGCTGTGTTTATTGTTGGCAGCAAAAACTCGGTACGATCCAGATGATGTTTTATATTTCTTTCAGACTGTTTTCCCCATACATGCATCTGTCATTATTAAGTTTAAACTGTTCATGTTTGATTCTTTCTTTCTGAAATTATGATTAAATTAAATAAAAGTTTGGAACTTGTAATAACAGAAAACAGTAACTCCTATGATCTCTCCCTTCCCTCTACCAACAAAAATATTCATACAAACAAATTGTACAAAGTGAAAAATTAATATGTACCATAACTGTTTTGCCTTTCTTATTTTTTGACAAATAAAATGCATATGTGTGTTGTGTTCAAACCTTAAGTACAAATATTAAAAAAATTGTGTTTTATTATAGGGCAAGACATCAATGATACTCAGATTTTTAGACAGGTAAGTTTCTTACAGATTTTCATTCTCTAAGCATGCTACAGTATAAAACTATGATGATGATGATGATGATGAGAGAGAGAGAGAGAGAGAGAGAGAGAGAGAGAGAGAGAGAGAGAAGAGGGGGTGGGGGGTGGCAGGCAGGCAGACAGACATAAGCATTAACAGTAAAAAGAATGTGAGACAGTGTCTCCATTGATTAAAGTGCCAATGTATTAAACAGAAATGGTAACTGAATTGTTTGCTGAGTAGTAGTATCATGTGTTTGGCTTTGTTTTCATATTTTACAGAGATGAAGCACCCAAGCCTACAGTTGCTTTGGAATATACATTTGGACGCCGGGCAAAGGGTCATAATATTGTAAGAAACTTTTAATTTGTGACAGAATGTTTAGATATAAACATACATGTACATTCCACATTTGATTAAAAAATTTAGTTTTTATTATAATTTTCTAAAGATTAGTTTCCCAAGTTTATTATAGACTCAAAAATTCTATAATTTACATTATTTAATTACAGAAAAGTTTAGTTATCTTTGAGATTATTTATTTTTTTTCACTGAAAATGCTTAATAAATATTTATTTTAATGAATTTAATCTGTTTAAAATGTCACACGATGGTCTCAACAATCTCTAATTGTGTGTATTTGTGTATTCGTCTACTAGTACAAATTGAGTGTAAAACCTCTGTAGCTGTGTTTTTCAAATACAAAACGTTTAACGTTTGACACCACAAGAGCACATTGATTAAGTGATCATTGTCTATTGGATGTCAAACATTTGGTAATTCTGACACGTAGTCATCAGAGAAAACCTGTTACATTTTTCCTAATGCAGCAAGGAATATTTTACATGCAATTTTCCACAGACAGGAAAGCACATACCACAGCCTTTGACCAGTTGTGGTGCACTGGTTGGAATAAGAAAAAAAATCAATCAGTTGATTGAATACACAGATGTGGTTCAATTGTGCGATGCAAGCACCTCAAGCGAACATTCAGCCGATTTAGCAAAATCCTGTCCCTTCAAATAAAAGTTCATTAAGGTCATGTAATTTTTTTACAGGCAAAAGATGTTGGTCACATTTGGGAGCTGGGAGGTGGGACCTGGCTGGCAAAACTGATGGACATCCCTATAAACCCAGACACTATAATGTAAGCGTGCAGCAGTAGATTCAGCCATTTCGAGTTGTCTGTCTTGTTTTGTGCACTAGAAAAAAACAAAAGGATCATATTAAATATCTTTCTAACGTATATTAGTTAGCAGATCATGATTTTCTATTGGAACATAGAAAGTATATCAACATACAGTAGAATCTTGTTGGGTTGAACTCTGAAGGGTCAAATACACCGCAACGCTCAAACCAAAAATGAAGTCCTGAGTTACACTTACACGATGTTGGCCGAATGGTTAGGTCGAACTACCCGATGTGTCGACCATTTTTTGAGCCAACGGGATTCAACGGTATATATAATGCAGCTTGTTTAGTTGTGGGTTTGTTTACAAGATTTGGCTAATTGATGAGAAATCATTGTGCTGTTCCTCTCAATGCATCGAGTGAAATATTATATACAGATAAAAAGAAATAAGGGAACACACAAGTAGTAATATCCAAAATTGACTGGAACCAAAACTGTCATCCATAGCATCAGGAAGCTAACAGTGTTACTGACATCCATCCTCATATTGGTGACATTCAGTTCCACATTATATTTTATTCGACATAGCCCAGTAGTAAAGTGCACACCTGATGCACGGTTGGTTTAGGATCGAGCCCCGTTGGTTAGCCCATTGAGCTATTTGTCATTCCAGCCAATGCACCATGACAGGTATATCAAAGGCCGTAGTATGTGCTATCCTGTCTGTGTGATGGTGCATATAAAATGCTGTGTGTTCCCATTTTTCTTTCCATATGTATATTTTGCCTACTTTAGGGTTTTTCCCCCAATGGTTGATGCTGGTTGTGTTGTGTTTGACTGGTACCATCATGTTCTTACCAATATTTGTAATACTATGTCAGTGTAACAAAGTTATTCCTTTTAAACTTTTGTAGAGAAATGACATGGCATTTCTACCACTAATAAAGTTCCATACAGAATCCTGCTCATAGTATTATATTTTACATCTAATGATTAAACCGTTTATTCCATTTTTCTTGGTATTATCCTTTTCAGGCACACAACATTAATTATTGTCTTGGACTTATCTTTGCCCAATGAACTGTGGTTCACACTGGAGTCCCTCTTGACTGCTGCGAAATCTCGCATTGAGACAGTGATTGCTGAAATGAAGAACACTATGCCAAACATGCGAGACAAACTGAGGGAAAAAGCTTGGGAAAGAGTGGGATCTGACCATCCAGTGAGTGTTTTTAATCCTTTGGCTTATTATGAGAAATTCACTGAAATAATTATTTCTAATGTAAATTATACCTAAAACCTCTTTGTGTCAAATATATTTACAAGATTGAAAAAAAGTTTTAAAGTTTGTTTTGTTTAATGACACCATAAGAGCACATTGATTAATTAATCATCCGCTATTGGATGTCAAACATTTGGTAATTCTGACTCATAGTCATCAGAGGAAACCCACTACATTTTTCCTAATGAAGCAAGGGATCTTTTATATGCACCATTCCACAGGCAGGATAGCATATACCATGGCCTTTGTTATACCAGTTGTGGTGCACTGGCTGGAAAAAAAAATAGCCCAGTGCGCTCACTGACTGGGATCGATCCCAAATCGACTGTGCATCAAGCGAGCACTTTACCACTGGGCTATGTCCCACCCCCTACAAGATGGAAGGGAAGTCTGGTTAATTTGTAATAAAAGTTTGTAATAAAATATTCTTTTGGGTGTTAGGTTTAACATTTTTGCAAGTCCTAATAGTAATATGTGGTTCTGTTATTAAATGTTGATTTTACCGGTGTCAAAGTGTAATGACTTTGGAAAATGTTTGAGCATTTTAAATACTGTTGTTAGTGACAAATGATCGCTATTAAAGTATAAACTAATGAACATGGTGTGAACTCGTCAAATTAGAGATAAACTGCAATGATTACAGATGGTACATTAGTGGTGAATAGGATTGGATTAGATAACATTAATGTGCCTATATCCAATTAAGGTTCAAGCACGTCACTCCCGGGCACAATTTCTGATTTCGTCAGTGAAAATAGCAATTAGTGAAAAGTCAAAAATAAAAGAATTGACTGCTTGGCCGAATATTTATATAATTTGGAGCATTTTAGAAGGACAGTCCAAAAATAAATAGAGAAAGAAGAGAGGATCGGACTATTTAAAAAAAGAAAGTAATTTTGAACACAGGTCTTAGAGATGAACTGCAGGAGCGGTGAGTAGGAAATAGGAGTCTAAATAAGGGAGATTACTCAGTAGACATTTTCTCTGTACCACTGGTTGTCACATTACTATTTATTGATAGATTATGGTAAATGATACAGTACAATTGTTTATATTTCCGTACCATTCGCCATTTGTTTCAGGACAAGAATATGATTGATCCATTTCTGATACCTTTGGTTATTGTTGGCAGCAAATTTGACATATTCCAGGTATGTAAATAGCAAGTCATGAAAACGTAATTTTTTATTTAAGCTTCATCTGTTAAAACCAGTATGTCTTTATGATATCTGTAATAACTGGTCGACATTAAAACAAAATATGGTATGTAATAAAACTATCAGTTTTAACCACTAATAATATACAACCATTGTGAAAAAAGTAGTATTGTAGTAAAGAAAAAGACATGTTTTATTTAACGACACACTCAACACATTTTATTTACGGTTATATGGCGTCAGACATATGGTTACGGACCACACAGATATTGAAAGAGGAAACCCGCTGTCGCCACTTCATGGGCTACTCTTTCCGATTAGCAGCAAGGGATCTTTTATATGCACCATCCCACAGACAGGATAGTACATACCACAGCCTTTGATATACCAGTCATGGTGCACTGGCTGGAACGAGAAATAGCCCAATGTGCCCACCGACGGGGATCGATCCCACACCAACCGTGCATCGAGCGAACGCTGTACCACTGGGCTACATCCTGCCCCTAGTATTGTAATAATGACAGGTGTATATACATGTGTTAAATGTTATTAACTGTTAATGCATTAATTGAATATAAACAAGTCACTTTTCTTTAACTGGCTGTACTGACCATCATCATTTATAAGATCAACATCCGACAAGTCACTTTTCTCCGACATGTGCTGTTGGAGTCTTTAATATTCTAGATTGTCTACTATGAATAAAACATATTCTCACTGTGAGATTATGATATTTTTAGTTTTATTTTGCTTTTAGGATTTTGATCCTGAGAAGAGAAAAGTCATTTGTAAAACCTTGAGATTTTATGCTCATGTACATGGTGCATCAATACAGGTATAGTTTATTTTAATCTGTTTTTTTAATACGTATATTTATTTTAATATCTTAGTTTTTGAAGACATGCAATCTTGGTTTAGGTACATGCTTGAAACTGAAAATTAAAAAGGAATATTGGACCAATCTTTTGTT